>NW_027195101.1:210000-267500 GCF_038502225.1 Cherax quadricarinatus
ATCCACCAGGAGGCCTGGTCACAGACCGGGCCGGGGGGGCGTTGACCCCCGAACTCTCTCCAGGTAAACCACAGCCCGGCTGGTCAGGTACTGACTTTAGGAGCCTATCCAGTGTTTTTTTGAAGACAACCAGGGGTCTTAAAGACAACCAGGGGTCTTGAAGACAACACGGGTCTTGAAGACAACCAGGGATCTTGAAGACAACCAGGGGTCTTGAAGACAACCAGGGATCTTGAAGACAACCGGGGGTCTTGAAGACAACCAGGAGTCTTCAAGACAACGCGGGTCTTGAAGACAACCAGGGGTCTTGAAGACAACCAGGGGTCTTGAAGACAACCAGGGGTCTTGAAGACAACCAGGGATCTTGAAGACAACCAGGGGTCTTAAAGACAACCAGGGGTCTTGAAGACAACACGGGTCTTGAAGACAACCAGGGATCTTGAAGACAACCAGGGGTCTTGAAGACAACACGGGTCTTGAAGACAACCAGGGGTCTTGAAGACAACCAGGGGTCTTGAAGACAACACGGGTCTTGAAGACAACCAGGGATCTTGAAGACAACCAGGGGTCTTGAAGACAACACGGGTCTTGAAGACAACCAGGGGTCTTGAAGACAACCAGGGATCTTGAAGACAACCAGGGGTCTTGAAGACAACACGGGTCTTGAAGACAACCAGGAGTCTTGAAGACAACCAGGGGTCTTGAAGACAACACGGGTCTTGAAGACAACCAGGGATCTTGAAGACAACCAGGGGTCTTGAAGACAACACGGGTCTTGAAGACAACCAGGGGTCTTGAAGACAACCAGGGGTCTTGAAGGCAACCAGGGGTCTTGAAGACAACCAGGGGTCTTAAAGACAACCAGGGGTCTTAAAGACAACCAGGGGTCTTAAAGACAACACGGGTCTTGAAGACAACCAGGGGTCTTAAAGACAACCAGGGGTCTTGAAGACAACCAGGGGTCTTGAAGACAACACGGGTCTTGAAGACAACCAGGGGTCTTGAAGACAACCAGGGGTCTTGAAGACAACCAGGGGTCTTGAAGACAACCAGGGGTCTTGAAGGCAACCAGGGGTCTTGAAGACAACCACGGATATTGAAGACAACAAGGGGTCTTGAAGACAACCAGGGGTCTTGAAGACAACCAGGGATCTTGAAGACAACCAGGGGTCTTGAAGACAACCAGGGATTTTGAAGACAACCAGGGGTCTTGAAGATAGCCAGGTGTTTTGAAGACAACCAGGGGTCTTGAAGACAACCAGGGATCTTGAAGACAAACAGGGGTCTTGAAGACAACCAGGGGTCTTGAAGACAACCAGGGGTCTTGAAGACAACCAGGGGTCTTGAAGACAGCCAGGGGTCTTGAAGATAGCCAGGGGTCTTGAAGACAACCAGGGCTCTTGAAGACAACCAGGGATCTTGAAGACAACCAGGGGTCTTGAAAACAACCAGGAGTCTTGAAGACAACCAGGAGTCTTGAAGACAACCAGGGGTCTTGAAGACAACCAGGGGTCTTGAAGACAGCCAGGGGTCTTGAAGATAGCCGGGAGTCTTGAAGACAACCAGGGGTCTTGAAGACAGCCAGGAGTCTTGAAGACAACCAAGGGTCTTGAAGACAAACAGGGGTCTTGAAGACAGCCAGGGGTCTTGAAGACAACCAGGGACCTTGAAGACGACCACTTGTCTTGAAGACAAAAAGGGGTCTTGAAGACAACCAGGGGTCTTGAAGACAACCAGGGGTCTTGAAGACAGCCAGGGGTCTTGAAGACAACCAGGGATCTTGAAGTCAGCCAGGGATCTTGAAGACAACCAGGGGTCTTGAAGACAGCCAGGGGTCTTGAAGACAACCAGGGGTCTTGAAGACAATCAGGGGTCTTGAAAACCGCCAGGGGTTTTGAAGACAGCCAGGGGTCTTGAAGACAACCAGGGGTCTTGAAGTCAACCAGGGGTCATGAAGACAACCAGGGGTCATGAAGACAACCACAGGTCTTGAAGACTACCAGGGGTCTTGAAGACAACCAGAGGTCTTGAAGACAGCCAGGGGTCTTGAAGACAGCCAGGGGTCTTGAAGACAACCAGGGGTCTTGAAGACAACCAGGGGTCTTGAAGTCAACCAGGGGTCATGAAGACAACCACAGGTCTTGAAGACTACCAGGGGTCTTGAAGACAACCACGGATCTTGAAGACAACCAGAGGTCTTGAAGACAGCCAGGGGTCTTGAAGACAACCAGGGGTCTTGAAGACAACCAGGGGTCTTGAAGACAACCAGGAGTCTTGAAGATAGCCAGGGGTCTTGAAGACAACCAGGGCTCTTGAAGACAACCAGGGATCTTGAAGACAACCAGGGGTCTTGAAGACAACCAGATGTCTTGAAGACAACCAGGGATCTTGAAGACAGGCAGGGGTCTTGAAAATAGCCAGGGGTCTTAAAGACAACCAGGGGTCTTGAAGACAACCAGGGATCTTGAAGACATCAAGGGGTCCCTGAAGACAACCAGGGGTCTTGAAGACAACCAGGGGTCTTGAAGACAACCAGGGGTCTTGAAGGCAACCAGGGATCTTGAAGACAACCAGGAGTCTTGAAGACAACCACGGGTCTTCAAGACAACCAGGGGTCTTGAAGACAACCAGGGAGCTTGAAGACAACCAGGGGTCTTGAAGACGACCAGGGATCTTGAAGACTGCCAGGGGTCTTGAAGACAACCAGGGATCTTGAAGACAACCAGGGGTCTTGAAGACAACCTGGGATCTTGAAGACAGCCAGGGATCTTGAAGACAACCAGGGGTCTTGAAGACAACCAGGGGTCTTGAAGACAACCAGGAGTCTTGAAGACAACCAGGGGTCTTGAAGACAACCAGGGGTCTTGAAGACAGCCAGGAGCCTATTGGTAATGGTCCATATGTATGGTGGGAGGCAGTTGAACAGTCTTGGTCCCCTGGCACTTATTGTGTTGTCTCTCAGTGTACTCGTGGCACCGCTACTTATCATTGTGTTAACGTTACATCTCCTGTCCAGTCTTTTGCTCTCATAGGCAGCGATTTTCGTGTGCAAGTTTGGTAACAATCCCTCCAGGACCTTCCAAGTGTATATTGTCATGTATCTCTCTCGCCTGCACTCCACGGAATAAAGGTCAAGTGACTTCAGCGGTTCCCAGTAGTTTAGGTGCCTTATCGCACTTATTTGTGCCGTGAAAGTTCTTTGTGCATTCTCCAGGTCAGCAATGTCGCCAGCCTTGAAGGGGGCAGTTAGTGTACAGCAGTAATATTCCAGCCCAGAGAGCACAAGCGATTTCAAGGGAATCATCATGGGCTTGGCCTCCCTAGTTTTGAAGGTTCTCATTATCCATCCTATCATTTACCTAGCGAATGAGGTAGATACATTGTTGTGGTATTTGACATTAACACTCCCAGGTCCTTCACATTAGTTTCTCGCTCTATGGTGTAGTTGGAATTTATTTTATACTCCGATATAGTTTTGATTTCCTCAAGTTTTCCACATACTAATAATTGAAATTTCTCTTCGTTGAACTTCTTATTGTTTTCTGCGCCCATTTAAATACTTGCTTGATGTCCACCTGGAGTCTTGCAGTGCCACAGATGGATGACACTGTCATGCAAATTCGGGTAGTAACGTGTGAGTTACCCAGGATGGACCAAGGAAGTCGACCAGAGTGATTTATCTCATTGTCATTGTAACATTACCTAGTTTTTTTTTTTTTTAGTAATATTGTTTACAATCTATGGTTGGGGTAAGAGGTTGTCTTCAGCATTCATTGTGATGTCTCCTATATTATTATTTCAGTGAGGTACATTAGGTGGCAGTAGCCTGAACTAACTCAAGTGGAAGTTATCATTGAATTTGAACCTCATGTTTAATGTGATGTATGTCAGAATTCTAATTTTATGCTCAATATTACCTACTTTGTCTCTCTCTCTCTCTCTCTCTCTCTCTCTCTCTCTCTCTCTCTCTCTCTCTCTCTCTCTCTCTCTCTCTCTCTCTGTTCATCTTTGTAATTTGTGATAAGGTGTAAGACCTCGCCTGTACCATCCATTATATCATTATATGTACCATATTATTACCACACATACAAGAGGTCTCTGAGTGTGTTTTTGGTGGGGTGTGTGTCGTATTGAGTTTACCTGGAGTTTACCTGGAGAGAGTTTCGGGGGTCAACGCCCCCGCGGCCCGGTCCGTGACCAGGCCTCCTGGTGGTGGTGGTCTGGGTTGAGTATGGTTGGAGGTGTTCATTGAACTTGAGCACTTGTGTCTTGTGATCTATTTTGGGCTTCTGACTTTGTAGTGAATATTTGCTCTTGCATAAGCTATAAGGGAAAGATAAGCGAGGAATTCTTGTGTTGTGAGTCTTACACCAGATATCATCACTGGCAAACATGGCAACTGTCATAGAGGAACCTATTTCTGCAGGTGATGGAAATGATGATAGCTTCCAGACCTTTAAAAGTAAACAAAAGAAAAAAAGTGAGAAAGGGCTAGAGCGTCGACGTAGTCAGACTCACTTGACTCGTACACAATGTGATACTAAACGTCCTTGGTGCACAGAGGCTGCAAGAAGTCTTTCTTCAAAGGAAGAATGTGTTAAGCTGAACTTCCCTGACAACACCCCGCTGCCTGCTAAGTGTACATGGCTAATGGAAGCTTTAAACAAGCATCCTACCTCAAGGATCCAATTTAGGAAAAACACACACAACTTTGTGTTTGTGGAACAGAATAAAGAGCTGATTAATGATCTACTTAGTACACCTTATGGGGATATTAAGCTGCTCCGACCTCCATCAGACACTCACCACTTTAAAAAATGGGTCAGTATCATAATCTTTGGATACCCTCTCTGCATGGACCCATCCCATCTGACTCTAAGTGAGCATATCATCAAGCCTAAAAGACTTAAAGGAAAATCCCAAATTATTGCCAGTTGGGTGGGTCCTGTGCCCCTCCCCCGGAATATCTGGGTGCATGGTTTACGTTTCCTAAACATCGAAGTGTACCTACCCCCTAAACGTAGGTGTTACAAATGCCAGCACTATGGCCATGTTGCAGTAGACTGTGGAATACTACATTCTTGGTGTGGTAAGTGTGCTGGGAAACATTCCACTAGAGAATGCACAGTAGACCCTGACAGCCAAAAATTTAAGTGTATTAACTGTAAAGAAGTTGGGGTTACAGTTTCCCACAAGGACTGCAGTCAGAACCCAAACAACCTTCGAGGTAAACCTGATAACAGTCCTTTAATGGTAACTGAGGATGGGGCCATCCAGTCTACCACAGCCAGATCTGAGACTGAACCTCTGCAAAGTGTGCAAGAACCCCACCTCACTGCAAACAATTCTGGTGATACCAGAATGCCATCACACACACCAGCTGTGGAGGAGCTAGCCATCCCTGCTAGCACATATGGAACTACTGGTCTGCCACTACAGATACCTATGGCTACACCTGAATATGGGGATGAGTTTGCCATTTCTCCCAATACACACAACTACAACAGTCAGACGGACACCACACAGGTAACCTCCCTGGAAATTGGAGATGAGTCAGATGCACAGGACCTACCTGCAATGAATGATGAAACAGAGAACACTAATGTAACAATGGTACCTGTTAAGGTGATAGGTGTTAAAGGAAGCACTAACCCAGAAGTGCCATCCTCCGGAGAGGCATTGGATTCGCCTGACCTTCCTCATATTATAACAAATTTCCAGAAAAAAATTGAGCATCTTGAACAGATCCTGACAAGTTTAATAAATATATGTAATCAGGATGATACTCTTGAGCATGGTGATGATGTCAAAAGTGCAGCAATCTCCGTTCAGCTTCCAGCAATTTGTGAGAAAGAAGCCCATAACTCTTGCCTTCAAGACTTGCCTTATCACTGGCTGCCAAAATGCCGAAAAATGCTTAAAAATAAAGGTCCTGAACATAAAGACGTGCAAACTATGCTATTTGCTCTTAAGTGTCTGCACACTGTAGTCAAAGCATAATAGTTTTACCATCTTATGAGCAAGAGATTGTAATAACTCACTACAATGGATACATTACAAATCTTTTCATGGAACATTGCTTCCATCAGGAAGCGGTTGCCTGACTTACATCATATTAGTGCAACCAAGAATATTGATGTCATCTGTTTGCAGGAATGTAGATTGAAAGATGGAGCACCTCCACCAAACTTGCCTGGATATGCAGCGTATAACCTAAGGTCAACCAACTGTTGTGTGATGTATGTCAGAAAGAACTTGCCACATTCACTCCTTTCCTTGCAGAGTCGAGTTAACATGCAGTATCATGGTGTCGAAGTATATGCAGGCGATTTTTCCATAAACATTTTTAATCTCTATGCCCCAGCGAACCAGCTTCGACCTGATGCTTTACCAGATCGCATCAATAGTGAACCTACCATCATTCTTGGAGATTTTAATGCCAGACATAAGAATATTGGTGGGTCTATAACAAACACCAATGGAACTAAACTAGTGAGATTGCTAAATGAGCATGATAATGTTCGAATTGTGGGCGCTAAAGGAATAACAGGAATAGTCGGTCGATGGATCTATAATTTCCTCACTAACAGAACACAGAGAGTAGTCGTCAACAGAGTAAAGTCCGAGGCAGCTACGGTGAAAAGCTCTGTTCCACAAGGCACAGTACTCGCTCCCATCTTGTTCCTCATCCTCATATCCGACATAGACAAGGATGTCAGCCACAGCACCGTGTCTTCCTTTGCAGATGACACCCGAATCTGCATGACAGTGTCTTCCATTGCAGACACTGCAAGGCTCCAGGCGGACATCAACCAAATCTTTCAGTGGGCTGCAGAAAACAATATGAAGTTCAACGATGAGAAATTTCAATTACTCAGATATGGTAAACATGAGGAAATTAAATCTTCATCAGAGTACAAAACAAATTCTGGCCACAAAATAGAGCGAAACACCAACGTCAAAGACCTGGGAGTGATTATGTCGGAGGATCTCAACTTCAAGGACCATAACATTGTATCAATCGCATCTGCTAGAAAAATGACAGGATGGATAATGAGAACCTTCAAAACTAGGGAGGCCAAGCCCATGATGACACTCTTCAGGTCACTTGTTCTATCTAGGCTGGAATATTGCTGCACTCTAACAGCACCTTTCAAGGCAGGTGAAATTGCCGACCTAGAAAATGTACAGAGAACTTTCACGGCACGCATAACGGAGATAAAACACCTCAATTACTGGGAGCGCTTGAGGTTTCTAAACCTGTATTCCCTGGAACGCAGGAGGGAGAGATACATGATTATATACACCTGGAAAATCCTAGAGGGACTAGTACCGAACTTGCACACGAAAATCACTCACTACGAAAGCAAAAGACTTGGCAGACGATGCACCATCCCCCCAATGAAAAGCAGGGGTGTCACTAGCACGTTAAGAGACCATACAATAAGTGTCAGGGGCCCGAGACTGTTCAACTGCCTCCCAGCACACATAAGGGGGATTACCAACAGACCCCTGGCAGTCTTCAAGCTGGCACTGGACAAGCACCTAAAGTCAGTTCCTGATCAGCCGGGCTGTGGCTCGTACGTTGGTTTGCGTGCAGCCAGCAGCAACAGCCTGGTTGATCAGGCGCTGATCCACCAGGAGGCCTGGTCACAGACCGGGCCGCGGGGGCGTTGACCCCCGAAACTCTCTCCAGGTAAACTCCAGGTAAACTACTGAGCCTACTCACATATATGGTGGCATACTAGATCTGTGTCTTGGATTTAATACATCATATACGATGCATGACTCTGTCATAGTTGATGATCTTCCATCTGATCACTTCCCAAGACTAACAACTGTCAATCTTGATCACATCTCCAGCAATCAAGGAGCTAAATACAGAAGGAGGAAACTTATTCTCAAACCAGAACACAGAGACAACTTTATTAACCACTTGGATCAATGGTATAAGAATTACGAGCCCATTGGCACACAAAAATTTAATGATGATTTAATTACCACTATTGAGAGTGTTCTCACAGATCAAGTGGGCAGGAATAGGAAACAAAAACCCTCCACTATAAATAACAATAAAAACCAATGTAAATACTATAATGATCCACAGCTGCGCAATCTAACACATGCAGCTAGGAGGATTGGTAAAGCATACCGTGAATGTAGAACCCCAGACCTGCTCAGAACGTTCCAAGCTGCACTAACAAATGCAAGGAATAGAAAGGAAGAACTTAGGCAACAGGAATGGGAACAGTTTGTTAGTGGATTAAATAGGTCCATCCCTTTGAGTTTGGCTTGGAAAGGTATAAATAAAATAACCAGGAAAAAGACTGGCAATGTTGCTCATCCCTTTCCTCTTGAAAAAGCAAATGACCTCATAAATGACTGGTCCAAAACATCCAGGCATGAAAACCTTCCATCTCATATTAGAAAAAATTTAGAGAGTACTTCTGAAGAAATGTTGAAACTGATTAATTTTATGAGCCAAAATATTGATGAGAGTGCCTCTTTACCGAGTATGAATTAGATAATGCATTAACCAAAGGTCGATCAACTGCTCCTGGAGAGGATGGTATAACCTATGGTATTCTCAGAACTCTAAGGCACGTGCCTGATAACCCTTTGTTGGCACTGTATAATCTCAGTTACATTGAGGGCGTTCTTCCTACTTCCTGGACCAATAGTTTCATTGTGCCTATCCCTAAGCCCCAACAGCCTGATACATTTAGGCCGATCTCCTTAACTAGTTGTCTTTGTAAAACTTTTGAAAGAATGATGCTTAACAGATTGTACTACAGAATCAGACATCAACTTTCCCCCTACCTCTATGGGTTCATGAAAGGTAAAAGTGTGCAGAACTGTATTTCCACCTTTCTCACTGCACACACCTATACTAGTTTTACCACTTTTCTTGATCTAAAATCTGCATTTGATATTGCGAACAGAACCGTTATACTACATGAACTAGCCAAAATGAATATTGGTGGTAGCTTACTCTGCTGGATAATAGGATACCTGTCAAATAGAGTATCCTCTGTCCTTTACCAAGGCTTCAGAAGTGATTCTAAAGAAATGTCTTTAGGTACACCGCAGGGAGGAGTTCTTAGTCCCATGCTATTTAATATTCTGATTAATGCTCTCCTAAATGCTCTACCTGCCTCACCTAAACATATAGCTATAAGCTATGCTGATGATATCATGATCCATACAACAGGGCATAAGAAGATGAATACCATTCTTAATGAAGTTCAAGCAATTTGTAATCGACTAGGCCTCATAATATCTTCCTCTAAAACTAAGATATTAACAAGCAAACGACATCCCCCACCCATCTATTTGCAGGGTGAAATCATTAGCTACGTTAAAACTTACAGATATCTTGGTGTAGATGTACCCTTTAACAAATCCACTATACCACAACTAAACAAGAAATGTAAAGCTAGGCTAAATGCTCTCAAAGCTGTTGCTGGCTACAATCCCAACTATGGTGCAAATGTTGCTGGCTACAACCCCAACTATGGTGCTAATGTTGCTGGCTACAACCCCAACTATGGTGCAAATGTGAGAATCGTAAGAATGATGTACATAGCCTATGTTAGGTCCTTAATTGATTATGCTGCTCCCATGTTGATATTAGCTAGAGAAAGTTCTCTCCGACCCTTGGAGTTAATGCAAAATGAAGCTCTCATGATTATTCTTGGCTGTCCCAGATCTACAAAAGTTCTTAACATGAGGAAGGAGCTTGGTATTTCTAGTATCAGTGATAGGATTGTTGAAATTAACACTGTACTCGGTATTAGAATGTTGAGAAACGAACCAGACACTGTCACAGTGAATCTTACCAAGTGTCTAGAGGTAAATACACACAGATCTAAATGGATTGTGAAAACGTGCAATTGCATTAAGTTTTATAACCTGCATGAACTGTATCACTGTAGGCAACAAGAGCATTTCACCCCTCCATGGAAGATGTGTTCATTTAATATCACATACCTACAAGTTCCTCCCAAGAAGCTCATTGCTAGTAATCCCTTCCTTAAATCTCTTGTTAGAGCAACTGCTCAAGAAGAAATTTCTCACCTAGCTGGTAGTAACAAGTTATCACAAGTTATATACACTGATGGATCTAAACAGGAGTCTTCTGGCAGGGCTGCATCTGCTCTTGTTGCCACCTCCCTAGTTAAAAACCATAATAAATTTGTTGAGTTAGGCATAAGAATTAACAACTGGGCGTCTACACTGCAAACTGAATTGTTTGCAATCCTAATGGCGCTAAAGCTAACCTATGACACTGAGCTTGACTCTATCATCATTACTGATTCTATGTCATCATTGAAGGCTCTTGGCTCATATAATGACTCCAACAACATGCTCATTGGGGAAGCCAGGTATAGATACTCAAAAATTAGGGACAAAGGAATTAATGTACAATTGCTATGGATCCCATCACACATTGGATTACTCCTTCATGATAAAGTTGATATGTTAGCCAAGAAGAGTATCCAGAAGGAGAATGTAGAATATAACTTTGGTATAACTGTGTCTAACATTAGGAATAATATTAGGAGAGAAGTAAATACTGAAGATGATTGTTATAGGAATGCAGTTAGAAGCCTGAGTAGATCTATAACCCACTATGATAACATGAACGATAGTATGTTTATGGAGTATGTTTATGTTGAGCAAGGCTTGGTTACAAGCTGAATAGTGCTTAACAAGTACTGACTGATGTTGTAGCGGCCAGGCTTAGGCTTGGTTACAAGTACTGACTGATGTTGTAGTGGCCAGGCTTAGGCTTGGTTACAAGTACTGACTGATGTTGTAGTGGCCAGGCTTAGGCTTGGTTACAAGTACTGACTGATGTTGTAGTGGCCAGGCTTAGGCTTGGTTACAAGTACTGACTGATGTACTGACTGATGTTGTAGCGGCCAGGCTTAGGCTTGGTTACAAGTACTGACTGATGTTGTAGTGGCCAGGCTTAGGCTTGGTTACAAGTACTGACTGATGTTGTAGTGGCCAGGCTTAGGCTTGGTTACAAGTACTGACTGATGTTGTAGTGGCCAGGCTTAGGCTTGGTTACAAGTACTTCTGGCAGTTTGGGAGACACACAGATGATGATCAAACTAAATGTAAATTATGTGATCAGGCATATGGTCACTCTCTTGAACACTATGTGCTTAATTGTCCACTTATTGAGGAATACAGAGACAGACAGTATAATAACCTATGTGACATGTCAAGATATCTTATTAATGAAAATAAGATACCAGATATACTAAGCAAATTTCCTAAATTTGCTTGTAACAGATAAGTGAACTATAGATATGTAGATATAAATCCATATGTATTCCTGTTAACCCTTTGGGGCCTAGTTCCTAGGCCTTTTGTGTATCCATATGCTCTCGCGCTACCGTCCACAGGATGGATATGGGGTGCACAATAAACTAGCCACTTCGGTGGCAAAATCTAATCTAATCTAATCTTGTGGAATACTGGGAGACAATACTGCACCTTGTGGAACACTGGGAGCCAGTACTGTACCTTGTGGAACACTGGGAGACAGTACTGTACCTTGTGGAACACTGGGAGACAATACTGTACCTTGTGGAACACTGGGAGACAGTACTGTACCTTGTGGAACACTGGGAGACAATACTGTACCTTGTGGAACACTGGGAGACAGTACTGTACCTTGTGGAACACTGGGAGACAATACTGTACCATGTGGAACACTGGGAGACAGTACTGTACCTTGTGGAACACTGGGAGACAATACTGTACCTTGTGGAACACTGGGAGACAGTACTGTACCTTGTGGAACACTGGGAGACAATACTGTACCTTGTGGAACACTGGGAGACAGTACTGTACCTTGTGGAACACTGGGAGACAGTACTGTACCTTGTGGAACACTGGGAGACAGTACTGTACCTTGTGGAACACTGGGAGACAGTACTGTACCTTGTGGAACACTGGGAGACAGTACTGTACCTTGTGGAACACTGGGAGACAGTACTGTACCTTGTGGAACACTGGGAGCCAGTACTGTACCTTGTGGAACACTGGGAGCCAGTACTGTACCTTGTGGAACACTGGGAGACAGTACTGTTCCTTGTGGAACACTGGGAGACAGTACTGTACCTTGTGGAACACTGGGAGACAGTACTGTACCTTGTGGAACACTGGGAGACAGTACTGTTCCTTGTGGAACACTGGGAGACAGTACTGTTCCTTGTGGAACACTGGGAGACAGTACTGTACCTTGTGGAACACTGGGAGACACTACTGTACCTTGTGGAACACTGGGAGCCAGTACTGCACCTTGTGGAAAACTGGGAGACAGTACTGTTCCTTGTGGAACACTGGGAGACAATACTGTACCTTGTGGAAAACTGGGAGACAGTACTGTACCTTGTGGAAAACTGGGAGACAGTACTGTACCTTGTGGAAAACTGGGAGACAGTACTGTACCTTGTGGAAAACTGGGAGACAGTACTGTACCTTGTGGAACACTGGGAGACAGTATTGTTCCTTGTGGAACACTGGGAGCCAGTACTGTACCTTGTGGAACACTGGGAACCAGTACTGTACCTTGTGGAACACTGGGAGCCAGTACTGTACCTTGTGGAACACTGGGAGACAGTACTGTACCTTGTGGAACACTGGGAGCCAGTACTGTACCTTGTGGAACACTGGGAGACAGTACTGTACCTTGTGGAACACTGGGAGACAGTACTGTTCCTTGTGGAACACTGGGAGCCAGTACTGTACCTTGTGGAACACTGGGAACCAGTACTGTACCTTGTGGAACACTGGGAGCCAGTACTGTACCTTGTGGAACACTGGGAACCAGTACTGTACCTTGTGGAACACTGGGAGACAGTACTGTACCTTGTGGAACACTGGGAGCCAGTACTGTACCTTGTGGAACACTGGGAGACAGTACTGTACCTTGTGGAACACTGGGAGCCAGTACTGTACCTTGTGGAACACTGGGAGACAATACTGCACCTTGTGGAACACTGGGAGCCAGTACTGTACCTTGTGGAACACTGGGAGACAGTACTGTACCTTGTGGAACACTGAGAGACAGTACTGTACCTTGTGGAACACTGGGAGACAGTACTGTATCTTGTGGAGCGCTGTGAGTCAGTACTGTGCCTCGTGGAACACTGGGAACCAGTACTGTACCTTGTGGAACACTGGGAGACAGTACTGTACCTTGTGGAACACTGGGAGCGAGTACTGTGCCTTGTGGAACACTGGTAGCTAGTACTGTACCTTGTGGAACACTGGGAGCGAGTACTGTGCCTTGTGGAACACTGGGAGCCAGTACTGTGCCTTGTGGAACACTGGGAGCCAGTACTGTACCTTGTGGAACACTGGGAGCCAGTACTGTGCCTTGTGGAACACTGGGAGCCAGTACTGTGCCTTGTGGAACACTGGGAGACAGTACTGTACCTTGTGGAACACTGGGAGCCAGTACTGTACCTTGTGGAACACTGGGAGCCAGTACTGTGCCTTGTGGAACACTGGGAGCCAGTACTGTACCTTGTGGAACACTGGTAGACAGTACTGTACCTTGTGGAACACTGGAAGACAGTACTGTACCTTGTGGAACACTGGTAGACAGTACTGTACCTTGTGGAACACTGGGAGACAGTACTGTGCCTTGTGGAACACTGGGAGCCAGTACTGTACCTTGTGGAACACTGGGAGCCAGTACTGTGCCTTGTGGAACACTGGGAGCCAGTACTGTACCTTGTGGAACACTGGGAGCCAGTACTGTACCTTGTGGAACACTGGGAGCCAGTACTGTACCTTGTGGAACACTGGGAGCCAGTACTGTGCCTTGTGGAACACTGGGAGCCAGTACTGTACCTTGTGGAACACTGGGAGCCAGTACTGTACCTTGTGGAACACTGGGAGACAGTACTGTGCCTTGTGGAACACTGGGAGCCAGTACTGTGCCTTGTGGAACACTGGGAGCCAGTACTGTACCTTGTGGAACACTGGGAGACAGTACTGTGCCTTGTGGAACACTGGGAGCCAGTACTGTGCCTTGTGGAACACTGGGAGCCAGTACTGTACCTTGTGGAACACTGGGAGCCAGTACTGTACCTTGTGGAACACTGGGAGACAGTACTGTGCCTTGTGGAACACTGGGAGCCAGTACTGTGCCTTGTGGAACACTGGGAGACAGTACTGTGCCTTGTGGAACACTGGGAGCCAGTACTGTGCCTTGTGGAACACTGAGAGCCAGTACTGTGCCTTGTGGAACACTGGTAGCTAGTACTGTGCCTTGTGGAACACTGGGAGACAGTACTGTGCCTTGTGGAACACTGGGAGACAGTACTGTGCCTTGTGGAACACTGGTAGCTAGTACTGTGCCTTGTGGAACACTGGGAGCCAGTACTGTACCTTGTGGAACACTGGTAGCTAGTACTGTGCCTTGTGGAACACTGGTAGCTAGTACTGTGCCTTGTGGAACACTGGGAGCGAGTACTGTGCCTTGTGGAACACTGGTAGCTAGTACTGTACCTTGTGGAACACTGGGAGCCAGTACTGTGCCTTGTGGAACACTGGGAGCCAGTACTGTGCCTTGTGGAACACTGGGAGCCAGTACTGTACCTTGTGGAACACTGGGAGCCAGTACTGTGCCTTGTGGAACACTGGGAGCCAGTACTGTGCCTTGTGGAACACTGGGAGACAGTACTGTACCTTGTGGAACACTGGGAGCCAGTACTGTGCCTTGTGGAACACTGGGAGCCAGTACTGTACCTTGTGGAACACTGGGAGACAGTACTGTGCCTTGTGGAACACTGGGAGACAGTACTGTACCTTGTGGAACACTGGGAGCCAGTACTGTGCCTTGTGGAACACTGGGAGCCAGTACTGTACCTTGTGGAACACTGGGAGCCAGTACTGTACCTTGTGGAACACTGGGAGCCAGTACTGTTCCTTGTGGAACACTGGGAGCCAGTACTGTACCTTGTGGAACACTGGGAGCCAGTACTGTGCCTTGTGGAACACTGGGAACCAGTACTGTACCTTGTGGAACACTGGGAGCCAGTACTGTACCTTGTGGAACACTGGGAGCCAGTACTGTACCTTGTGGAACACTGGGAGACAGTACTGTACCTTGTGGAACACTGGGAGCCAGTACTGTACCTTGTGGAACACTGGGAGCCAGTACTGTACCTTGTTCAGAACACTGGAGACAATGTGTGTACCTTGTAGAGCACTGGGAGCTGATGCTGTACCTTCCCAGCTAGAACACTGGGGCTATTTTCTTACTGCTGAACAGGGCTGGTACTGACACACTTGTAGAACACTGGGATCAGTACTGTACCTTGTGGAATTTTTAGGAGCCAGTACTGCCTTATCAGAACACAGGAGCCCAATGCTGTACCCCTTGTGGAACACTAGGAGCCCAGTACTGTACCTTCTATATGAGAACCCACTCAAGGGCCAAGTGCTGTTACCCTTGCTTAGAACTGCTGAGATTAGTACTGTAGCCCTTGGAACGCAGGGCCCAGTACTGTACCTTGTGAGACACTGGGAACAATACTATACCTTGTGGAACTTGCAGGAGCAGTACTGTACCTTGTGGAACACTGGGAGCATTACTGTACCTTGTGGGACATAGGAGACAATATATTACCTTGTGGAACATAGAGTCCAGTACTGTACCTTGTGGGAGATTTTTAGGAATTCCAATGTACTAGGGACACTGGAATTATTTTGTATGTGTGGAACACTAGGAGCCAGTACTAGCTGCCTTAGTGGAACACTGGGAGCCAGTACCTTTACAGCCCAGCCAGGGCAGGCACACTATATGCTGCCTCAGACTTTTACTCTCTATTTGCTATTACTCTTTTGTGTTTGTTGTCAGGAAATTATGAGTCCATCATAGCTTTTTTTCTATTTGTTCCTTTGAAAGAGCATGTTTGTGCACTCTTCACCATGGTCACACTTGTTATAGTTTGTATGTTTATTATGCCCCCATACCCATCCTGTGGGTGGTAGTCAAAATTGCAGGAGGTACATAATTAGGACTGGACTTAAGTTTGATATAGCTTCATTAATTACAAGTGTCGTTCTGATTTACAAAGTAATGAACTCACAATATCTATAGTGAATAGACTCCATTAGGTCTAGTCTATCTGTGACAAATTAAAGTGTTAGATTACAGAAATTTATATTGGTGATCTTGCTTCTTAGGACCCTTTCACAGATTTTTATGATATGGGATGTTAGTGCTATTGGTCTGTAGTTCTTTGCTGTTGTTTTACTGCCCCCTTTGTGGAGTGGGGCTATGTCTGTTGTTTTTAGTAACTGAGGGACGACCCCCGTGTCCATGCTCCCTCTCCATAGGATGGTAAAGGCTCGTGATAGGGGCTTCTTGCAGTTCTTGATGAACACGGAGTTCCATGAGTCTGGCCCTGGGGCAGAGTACATGGCCATGTCATTTATCGCCTGTTCGAAGTCATGTGTCATTAGGATAATATCAGAGATGTTTGAATTGACTCAAATTTGAGTCTCGATCATAAAAAATTAATATATTTTGTCGACACTCAGTCTGGGTAGCGGCTCACTAAACATCCAGTCATATTATGACTTTAGTATCTCACTCATTTCGTTGCTGTCATCTGTGTATGTCCCATCTCGCCTAAACACGTGACCAATACTGGATGTTGTTTTTCCCTTAGATTTGACATAAGAAAAGAAATATTTTGAGTTTCTTCACTGATGACTTTAAGTTCTTCCAGAGATTCGTGTCTCCTGTAAGCTCGATATTTGCTATTTCTCTGACCAGTGTCTCCCTTCGTATATCAGATATACTGGCCCCTCTCAGCAACTCTGTGATTCTTCATCTTCACCTGTATAGGGAGCGTCTCTCGCTTTCTAGTTTACATCTTCTCTTCCTTTTTCTTAAAGGAAAGTGCCTTGAGCAGACCTTAATTGCCCAGAGGTAATTGTTCCTAGGCAAAGGTTTGAATCCATGTTGTTTAGGATATCTTCCCAGCTTGTTTCATTTAGCACATGGTTGACTTGTTCCCACTGTCAGCTATACTCACCAGTAACTGTCAGTGTTGAATATAGCCAGAACTGTCAACTGTACTCACTAGTTACTATTAGTCTGTGTTGAATATAGCCAGAACTGTCAACTATACTCACTAGTTATTATTACTCTGTGTTAACAAGATAAGCAGACTCTTGGATGTCACTACTGCCCGGCTCCGGCTGGGTTACAAGTATCTTTGGCAGGTTAAATCACCACCACCAGATGTAGACCAAACGAAATGTAAACTTTGCCAGATGGACTATTGTCACACCCTGCGTCATTATGTACTGGAGTGTGATAAAATTAATGAATTTAGAAACAACTCACTCAGAAGTGTTCAAGAAATGGCTAAGTATTTTATCCACAGTGGTATATTACAGACCATTCTGGAGAAATACCCTGACTTTGCTAGCTGTAAATAAAGCATTACCACATATGTGCATGTGCGTGTGTGTGTGTGTGTGTGTGTGTGTGTGTGTGTGTGTGTGTGTGTGTGTGTGTGTGTGTGTGTGTGTGTGTGTGTGTGTGTGTGTGTCTGTGTCTGTGTCTGTGTCTGTGTGTGTGTGGGTGTGTGTGTGCGTGTGTGGGTGTGTGTGTGTGTGGGTGTGTGTGAGGGTGTGTGTGGGTGTGTGTGAGGGTGTGTGTGTGGGTGTTGGTGTGTGTGTGTGTGGATGTGTGTGTGTGTGTGTGTGTGTGTGTGGGTGTGCGTCCTTGTGTGTATGCATATATTTGTACGCTCGTGTGCACATGTCCGTGCGTGCGCCCTGGTGTGTGTATGTGTGTGCGCGCGCTAGTGTGGGTGTATGATCCACTTAATATTTGTATTTATAACTCATTACAATTGTGACCAGGTGTGGACGTATCAGTGGTTCATTACTTTGTAATTTGCTCATGACTGTAACCATGTATAGGAGTGAAGCTGATTCATTACCTCTGTAACTTGCCATGATTGTGACCAGATCTACCTGGAGTTCATTTCCTTTGTAACTAGTTCAGCTATCATAACTTTGGGGTCCAGTCACTGGACCCATTATGTACCTTTATAATCTTTTGACTACCGCCACAGGATGGGTATGGGGTGCATAATAAACATATTAAACTAAACTGTGTGTGTGTGTGTGTGTGTGTGTGTGTGTGTGTGTGTGTGTGTGTGTGTGTGTGTACTCACCTATTTGTACTCACCTATTTGTGGTTGCAAGGGTCGAGTCTTAGCTCCTGGCCCCGCCTCTTCACCGGTTGCTACTGGGCCCTCTCTCTCCCCGCTCCATGAGCTTTATCAAACCTCGTCTTAAAACTGTGTATGGTTCCTGCCTCCACTACGTCATTTTCTAGGCTATTCCACTGCCTTACAACTCTATGACTGAAGAAATACTTCCTAATATCTCTCTGACTCATTTGTGTCTTCAACTTCCAATTGTGGCCTCTTGTTTCTGTGTCCCCTCCCTGGAACATCCTGTCTTTGTCCATCTTGTCTATTCCACGCAGTATTTTATATGTCGTTATCATGTCTCCCCTGACCCTCCTGTCCTCCAGTGTCGTCAGGCCGATTTCCCTTAATCTTTCTTCATAGGACATTCCCCTTAGCTCTGGAACTAACCTTGTCGCAAACCTTTGTACTTTCTCTAGTTTCTTGACGTGCTTTATCAAGTGCGGGTTCCAAACCGGTGCTGCATACTCCAGTATGGGCCTGACATACACGGTATACAGTGTCTTGAACGATTCCTTACAAAGGTATCGGAATGCTGTTCTCAGGTTTGCCAGGCGCCCATATGCTGCAGCAGTTATCTGATTGATGTGTGCTTCCGGAGACATGCTCGGTGTTATACTCACCCCAAGATCTTTCTCCTTGAGTGAGGTTTGCAGTCTTTGGCCACCTAGCCTATACTCGGTCTGTGGTCTTCTGTGCCCTTCCCCTATCTTCATGACTTTGCATTTGGCAGGATTAAATTCGAGAAGCCATTTGCTGGACCAGGTGTCCAGTCTGTCCAGGTCTCTTTGAAGTCCTGCCTGGTCCTCATCAGATTTAATTCTCCTCATTAACTTCACATCATCTGCAAACAGGGACACTTCTGAGTCTAACCCTTCCATCATGTCGTTCACATATACCAAAAATAGCACTGGTCCTAGGACCGACCCCTGTGGGACCCCGCTCGTCACAGGTGCCCACTGTGATACATCATTACATACCATGCACAAGGCTTATTCCTCTAAGAAAAAGGAGGAGTAGATGTAAAATAGAAAGAGACAGGCGCTCCCTTTACAGGCGACGGAAAAGAATAACAGAGCGGCTAAAAGAGGTCAATATATCTGAAATGCGTAGGGAGACACTGGTCAGAGAAATAGCAAGCATCGAACTTAAGCTAAAAGAATCCTTTAGGAGTCAGGAATCGCGGGAAGAACTAAAAGCCATAAATGAAATCGAAAGAAACCCAAAGTATTTCTTCTCCTATGCCAAATCAAAATCGAGAACAACGTCCAGTATTGGGCCCCTACTTAAACAAGATGGGTCCTACACAGATGACAGCAAGGAAATGAGTGAGCTACTCAAGTCCCAATATGACTCAGTTTTTAGCAAGCCGCTAACCAGACTGAGAGTCGAAGATCAAAATGAATTTTTTATGAGAGAGCCACAAAATTTGATTAACACAAGCCTATCCGATGTTATCCTGACGCCAAATGACTTCGAACAGGCGATAAATGACATGCCCATGCACTCTGCCCCAGGGCCAGACTCATGGAACTCTGTGTTCATCAAGAACTGCAAGAAGCCCCTATCACGAGCCTTTTCCATCCTATGGAGAGGGAGCATGGACACGGGGGTCGTCCCACAGTTACTAAAAACAACAGACATAGCCCCACTCCACAAAGGGGGCAGTAAAGCAACAGCAAAGAACTACAGACCAATAGCACTAACATCCCATATCATAAAAATCTTTGAAAGGGTCCTAAGAAGCAAGATCACCACGCATCTAGAAACCCATCAGTTACACAACCCAGGGCAACATGGGTTTAGAACAGGTCGCTCCTGTCTGTCTCAACTATTGGACCACTACGACAAGGTCCTAAATGCACTAGAAGACAAAAAGAATGCAGATGTAATATATACAGACTTTGCAAAAGCCTTCGACAAGTGTGACCATGGCGTAATAGCGCACAAAATGCGTGCTAAAGGAATAACAGGAAAAGTCGGTCGATGGATCTATAATTTCCTCACTAACAGAACACAGAGAGTAGTCGTCAACAGAGTAAAGTCCGAGGCAACTACGGTGAAAAGCTCTGTTCCACAAGGCACAGTACTCGCTCCCATCTTGTTCCTCATCCTTATATCCGACATAGACAAGGATGTCAGCCACAGCACCGTGTCTTCCTTTGCAGATGACACCCGAATCTGCATGACAGTGTCTTCCATTGCAGACACTGCAAAGCTCCAGGCAGACATCAACCAAATCTTTCAGTGGGCTGCAGAAAACAATATGAAGTTCAACGATGAGAAATTTCAATTACTCAGATATGGTAAACATGAGGAAATTAAATCGTCATCAGAGTACAAAACAAATTCTGGCCACAAAATAGAGCGAAACACCAACGTCAAAGACCTGGGAGTGATCATGTCGGAGGATCTCACCTTCAAGGACCATAACATTGTATCAATCGCATCTGCTAGAAAAATGACAGGATGGATAATGAGAACCTTCAAAACTAGGGAGGCCAAGCCCATGATGACACTCTTCAGGTCACTTGTTCTATCTAGGCTGGAATATTGCTGCACACTAACAGCACCTTTCAAGGCAGGTGAAATTGCCGACCTAGAAAATGTACAGAGAACTTTCACGGCACGCATAACGGAGATAAAACACCTCAATTATTGGGAGCGCTTGAGGTTCCTAAACCTGTATTCCCTGGAACGCAGGAGGGAGAGATACATGATTATATACACCTGGAAAATCCTAGAGGGACTAGTACCGAACTTGCACACGAAAATCACTCATTACGAAAGCAAAAGACTTGGCAGACGATGCACCATCCCCCCAATGAAAAGCAGGGGTGTCACTAGCACGTTAAGAGACCATACAATAAGTGTCAGGGGCCCGAGACTGTTCAACTGCCTCCCAGCACACATAAGGGGGATTACCAACAGACCCCTGGCAGTCTTCAAGCTGGCACTGGACAAGCACCTAAAGTCAGTTCCGGATCAGCCGGGCTGTAGCTCGTATGTTGGTTTGCGTGCAGCCAGCAGCAACAGCCTGGTTGATCAGGCTGTGATCCACCAGGAGGCCTGGTCTCAGACCGGGCCGCGGGGGCGTTGACCCCCGGAACTCTCTCCAGGTAAACTCCAGGTAAAACCATGACTCGTTGTTGTCTCCCTGTCAGGTATTCTCTGATCCATTGCAGTGCCCTTCCTGTTATATGCGCCTGATGCTCTAGCTTCTGCACTAATCTCTTGTGAGGAACTGTGTCAAAGGCCTTCTTGCAGTCCAAGAAGATGCAATCAACCCACCCCTCTCTCTCGTGTCTTACTTCTGTTATTTTATCATAAAACTCCAGAAGGTTTGTGACACAGGATTTGCCTTCCATGAATCCGTGCTGGTTGGCATTTATACTCCTGTTCCGTTCCAGGTGTGTGTGTGTGTGTACTCACCTATTTGTGGTTGCAGAGGTCGAGTCACAGCTCCTGGCCCCGCCTCTTCGCTGATTGCTACTAGGTCCTCTCTCTCCCTGCCCCATGAGCTCTATCATACCTCGCCTTAAAACTATGTATGGTTCCTGCCTCCACCACATCACTTTCTAGGCTATTCCATGGCCTGACTACTCTATGACTGAAGAAATACTTCCTAACATCCCTTTGATTCATCTGAGTCTTCAACTTCCAATTGTGACCTCTTGTGTCTGTGTCCCATCTCTGGAACATCCCGTCTTTGTCCACCTCGTCTATTCCGCGCAGTATTTTATATGTCGTTATCATGTCTCCCCTGACCCTCCTGGCCTCCAGTGTCGTCAGGCCGATTTCCCTCAACCTTTCTTCATAGGACAATCCCCGTAGCTCTGGGACTAGTCTTGTTGCAAACCTTTGCACTTTCTCTAATTTCTTGACGTGCTTGACTAGGTGTGGATTCCAAACTGGTGCTGCATACTCCAGTATGGGCCTGACATAGATGTTGTACAGAGTCTTAAACGAATCCTTACTGAGGTATCGGAACGCTATCCGTAGGTTTGCCAGGCGCCCGTATGCTGCAGCAGTTATCTGATTGATGTGCGCCTCAGGAGATATGCTCGGTGTTATACTCACCCCCAGATCTTTTTCCTTTAGTGAGGTTTGCAGTCTTTGGCCATCTAAACTATATTGTGTCTGCGGTCTTCTTTGCCCTTCCCCAATCTTCATGACTTTGCATTTGGCAGGGTTAAATTCTAGGAGCCAGTTGCTGGACCAGGCTTGTAGCCTGTCCAGATCTCTTTGTAGTCCTGCCTGATCCTCGTCCGATTCGATTCTTCTCATTAACTTCACATCGTCTGCAAACAAGGACACTTCTGAGTCTATCCCTTCCGTTATGTCGTTCACGTATACCAAGAACAGCACAGGTCCTAGGACTGACCCCTGTGGAACCCCGCTTGTCACAGGCGCCCACTCTGACACCTCGTCGCGTACCATGACTCGTTGTTTCCTCCCTGTCAGATATTCTCTGATCCATTGCAGTGCCTTTCCTGTTATGTGTGCCTGGTCCTCTAGCTTTTGCAGTAACCTCTTGTGAGGAACTGTGTCGAAAGCCTTCTTGCAGTCCAAAAATACGCAGTCGATCCACCCCTCTCTCTCTTGTCTTACTTCTGTCACCTTGTCATAAAACTCTAGTAGGTTTGTGACACAGGATTTTCCTTCCCTGAAACCGTGCTGGTTGTCAATTATACACTTGTTTCTTTCCAGGTGCCCCACCACTCTCCTCCTGATGACCTTCTCCATGACCTTGCATACTATACACGTTAGAGATACAGGTCTGTAGTTTAGTGCCTCATGTCTGTCTCCCTTTTTAAAAATTGGGACTACATTTGCCATTTTCCATACCTCAGGGAGTTGCCCAGTTTCAAATGATGTGTTGAAGATCTTTGTTAATGGCTCACACAATATCTCTGCTCCCTCTTTAAGGACCCATGGAGAGATGTTGTCTGGTCCCACCGCCTTTGAGGTGTCAAGTTCGCATAGCAGCTTCTTCACCTCCT
Source organism: Cherax quadricarinatus (assembly GCF_038502225.1). Classification (NCBI taxonomy): domain Eukaryota; kingdom Metazoa; phylum Arthropoda; class Malacostraca; order Decapoda; family Parastacidae; genus Cherax; species Cherax quadricarinatus. The sequence goes on from NW_027195101.1 coordinate 233,276, forward strand.
CCTTGGTTATATGTACCTCATCCAGCACTTGCTGGTGTGCCCCCCTGTTCTGATTTCTTGGAGTCCTACTGGTTTCCACTGTAAATACCTCTTTAAATCTTGTGTTGAGCTCCTGACATACCTCTCGGTCGTTTCTTGTGAATTCCCCATCACCCTTCCTCAGTCTGATTACCTGGTCCTTGACTGTTGTTTTCCTCCTGATGTGGCTGTACAACAGCTTCGGGTCAGTCTTTACTTTTGATGCTATGTCATTTTCATATTGTCTCTGAGCCTCCCTTCTTATCTGTGCATATTCGTTTCTGGCTCTTCGGCTGATTTCTTTATTTTCCTGAGTTCTCTGTCTTCTGTACCTTTTCCATTCTCTATTACACCTAGTTTTTGCCTCCCTACACCTTTGGGTGAACCAAGGACTCGTTCTGTTCTTCCCATTATTTCTGTTTCCCTTGGGAACAAACCTCTCCTCTGCCTCCTTGCATTTTGTTGCTACATAGTCCATCATTTCTTGTACTGGTTTTCCTGTCAGTTCCCTCTCCCACTGAATGTCTTGAAGGAAGTTCCTCATGCCTGAGTAGTTCCCCCTTTTGTAGTTTGGTTTTTCCCAGCCTATTCCTGCTACTCTCTCCACTTGGAGCTCAACTATGTAGTCGAAGCACAGAACCACATGATCACTAGCTCCCAGGGGCCTTTCATACATGATACCCTCGATGTCCGAACTACTCATGGTGAATACAAGGTCCAACCTTGCTGGTTCATCCTCTCCTCTCTCTCTGGTAGTGTCTCTAACATGTTGATGCATGAGGTTCTCCAGTACCACATCCATCATCTTGGCTCTCCATGTTTCGGGACCCCCATGGGGCTCCAGGTTTTCCCAGTCAATCTCCTTGTGATTGAAATCACCCATAACTAGTAACTTTGCTCCCCCCATGTGTGCTCTCCTGGCCACCTCGGCTAGTGTGTTGATCATTGCTCTGTTGCTCTCATCGTATTCTTCTCTTGGCCTCCTGCAGTGTGTGTGTGTGTGTGTGTGTGTCTGTCTGTCTGTGTGTGTCTGTGTGTGTACTCACCTATTTGTGGTTGCGTGCGTGTGTGTGTGTGTGTGTGTGTGTGTGTGTGTGTGTGTGTGTGTGTGTGTGTGTGTGTGTGTGTGTGTGTGTGTGTGTGTGTGTGTGTGTGTGTGTGTGACTCAACAATCAATATTTGCACCAATAACTCATTACAGTTGTGACCGGGTGTGGAAGTGTGAATTGCTCATTACTCTATAATTTGTTCATGATTGTAGCCAAAGTATAAACGTAAGTAACCATTCTACAGAATTCATTACCTTTGTAACTTGTGAGTTCATTACCTTTGTAACTTGTGAGCTCATTACCTTTGTACCTAGTTCAGCTATCAAAACTTTGGGGGCCCAGTCCCTGGACCCATTACGTACCTCTGTAATCTGTAAATACCTTTGTAACTTGACATGATTGTGACCAGACCTACCTGGAGTTCATTACCTTTGTAAATTGTGAGTTCATTACCTTTGTAAATTGTGAGTTCATTACCTTTGTAAATTGTGAGTTCATTACCTTTGTAAATTGTGAGTTCATTACCTTTGTAAATTGTGAGTTCATTACCTTTGTAAATTGTGAGTTCATTACCTTTGTAAATTGTGAGTTCATTACCTCTGTAACTTGCTCAGCTATCAAAACTTTGGAGTCCAGTCCCTGGACCAATTATGTACCTCTGTAATCTTTTGACTACCGCCCACAGGATGGGTATGGGGTGACTACCACCCACAGGATGGGTATGTGGTGACTACCGCCCACAGGATGGGTATGGTGTGACTACCGCCCACAGGATGGGTATGGGGTGCATAATAAACATATTAAACTAAACTAACTAACCTTGAATATAGCCAGAACTGTCATCTATACTCACTAGTTACTGCTACTCTGTGTTGAATATAGCCAGAACTGTCATCTATACTCACTAGTTACTGTTACTCTGTGTTGAATATAGCCAGAACTGTCATCTATACTCACTAGTTACTGTTACTCTGTGTTGAATATAGCCAGAACTGTCATCTATACTCACTAGTTACTGCTACTCTGTGTTGAATATAGCCAGAACTGTCATCTATACTCACTAGTTACTGTTACTCTGTGTTGAATATAGCCAGAACTGTCATCTATACTCACTAGTTACTGCTACTCTGTGTTGAATATAGCCAGAACTGTCATCTATACTCACTAGTTACTGTTACTCTGTGTTGAATATAGCCAGAACTGTCATCTATACTCACTAGTTACTGCTACTCTGTGTTGAATATAGCCAGAACTGTCATCTATACTCACTAGTTACTGTTACTCTGTGTTGAATATAGCCAGAACTGTCATCTATACTCACTAGTTACTGCTACTCTGTGTTGAATATAGCCAGAACTGTCATCTATACTCACTAGTTACTGTTACTCTGTGTTGAATATAGCCAGAACTGTCATCTATACTCACTAGTTACTGCTACTCTATGTTGAATATAGCCAGAACTGTCAGCTACACTCACCAGTTACTTTCACTCAGTGCTGAATATAGCCAGAAGTGTCAGCTACATACACCTGTTTACATAGTGCTGATAGTTATGATAATTATAATAAAATACACACACTGATAACATCGTTGTGTTGGGACTGATAGCAAGATAACCTGCGCTATCTTATCTGAGTTGTACTTATCTAGCCCTTTCATGGAACAAGCCTGATTACCCTCCATTTATTGTCTAGGTGAGTTATTTCCACTTCGGGTTTACCGCTGGGTTATTGTAATGCCACTTAGGGCCTGACCCAATTAATAATAATAATAATAATAATAATAATAATAATAATAATAATAATAATGTTTATTTCTAGCAGTACATGATGCAACTTATACAGACCATAGCTGACACCTATGACATACTACTATACAGAAAGTCACTTGTTATGATGAGTATTTCCCGCAAATTAGGTCAGTTTTGTCCCAGGATGCGACCCACACCAGTCCACTAACACCCAGGATGCGACCCACACCAGACCACTAACACCCAGGATGCGACCCACACCAGACCACTAACACCCAGGATGCGACCCACACCAGTCCACTAACAGCCAGGTACCCATTTCACTGATGAGTGAACATGGACAACCGGTGTAAGGAAACACGCCCAATGTTTCCACCAATGTGCCAGGAATCGAACCCGGACCCTCACAGTGTGAAGTTAGTTTAATATGTTTATTATGCACCCCATACCCATCCTATGGGCGGTAGTCAAAAGATTACAGAGGTACATAATTGGTCCAGGGACTGGACTCCAAAGTTTTGATAGCTGAGCAAGTTACAGAGGGTGTGAAGAGAGAGCTTTAGACACCAGGTCACGGGGCTTGGTAAACTGGGACCTTAGTAGGTAGTTAGGTAAGTTTATTTAGGTACAGGTACACATAAGTGCAATTATCATACATAGTGCAAGTTATCCACTTGAATAACCCCAAAATAGTCAGACAAAGTGACTTGTTTCCATTGGCGTCCTCGTTAATTCCTCTCCAGAAGGAAAAAAACATCATTTCCTTCCAGTTTTCCTCCCATATTGGTGAAAAAAACAGAGCTGCGCGACCCTTGTGTGTTTAGCGCCTAATTTTAATAATAATAATAACAATGAGGGTCAAAATATATTTTTCCCCTGACATCCGGGTGACGGGAAAAAAAATGAAGGCTGGAGCCGTGGTGGCCCTTAACAACCACAACAAAAACGACAACAACATCAACAACGACAACAATTACTGTTGTCAGTCGCTCACCGTTGTTGTATTTATTGTATTTTCCGCGTTTCAGCGCGAGGTGGGTATTGTATAACTACCTTGTAAGGTATTACGGGGCATAATTATGCCCCGGAGACTATTATAATGAGAGATATGCTCTTAATTACCCACTTAATGACCAAGTTATGGTCTGTCACTTTCACTTTTCAAGTGGCGGTGATTAAGTGTATTTAGGTACACTTAAATACAGTTATATGAATTATTATACGTAGGAAGATGTATATTGAGCACCTCGAGGGTCTGGGGGATGATCTTCCCTTCCTTGGATCAAACCTGAGTTCCTCAGGTGGTGTTTGCCCTCAGGGGTTTAGCGCTTTGAAAATGAGGGAAGAATTTGAGTTTATCTAAACACGTAATTGATGTACTTATTCTTCTTGATGTACTCTTCCTTATTGTACTCTCCCTTCAAGTACTCTACCTTGAAGTGCTCTTACTTTTAAGTACTCTCCCTTGAAGTACTCTCACTTGTAAGTACACCTTGAAGTACTCTCCCTTGAAGTACTCTCACTTGTAAGTACACCCTTGAAGTACTCTCCCTTGAAGTACTCTACCTTGAGGTACTCTCCCTTGAAGTACTCTCCCTTGAGGTACTCTTCCTTAAAGTACTCTCCCTTGAAGTACTCTAGCTTGAAGTACTCTCCCTTGAGGTACTCTCCCTTGAAGTACTCTCCCTTGAAGTACTTAGCTTGAAGTACTCTCCCTTGAGGTACCCTCCCTTGAAGTACTCTAGCTTGAAGTACTCTCCCTTAAAGTACTCTAGCTTGAAGTACTCTCCCTTGAGGTACTCTCCCTTGAAGTACTCTCCCTTGAGGTACTCTCCCTTGAAGTACTCCCTTGAGGTACTCTCCCTTGAAGTACTCCCTTGAGGTACTCTCCCTTGAAGTACTCTCACTTGTAAGTACACCCTTGAAGTACTCCCCCTAGAGGTACTCTCCCTTAAAGTACTCTCCCTTGAAGTACTCTCACTTGTAAGTACACCCTTGAAGTACTCTCCCTTGAAGTACTCTACCTTGAAGTACTCTCCCTTGAGGTACTCTTCCTTGAAGTACTCTCCCTTGAAGTACTCTAGCTTGAAGTACTCTCCCTTGAGGTACTCTCCCTTGAAGTACTCTAGCTTGAAGTACTCTCCCTTGAGGTACCCTCCCTTGAAGTACTCTAGCTTGAAGTACTCTCCCTTGAGGTACTCTCCCTTGAAGTACTTTCCCTTGAGGTACTCTCCCTTGAAGTACTCCCCCTTGAGGTACTCTCCCTTGAAGTACTCTACCCTGAGGTACTCTCCCTTGAAGTACTCTACCCTGAGGTACTCTCCCTTGAAGTACTCTCTTGAAGTACTCTCCCTTGAGGTACTCTCCCTTGAAGTACTCTTCCTTGAAGTACTCTCCCTAGAGGTACTCTCCCTTAAAGTACTCTCCCTTGAAGTACTCTACCTTGAGGTACTCTCCCTTGAAGTACTCTCCCTTGAAGTACTCTCCCTTAAGTGGCCTGGCTGGCAAATCACTCACTTCACACACGGAGGGCCCGGGTTTGATTCCCGGCGGGTGGAAACATTTTGACACGTTTCCTTACACCTGTTGTCCTGTTCACCTAGCAGCAAATAGGTACCTGGGTGTTAGTTGACTGGTGTGGGTTGCATCCTGGGGGACAAGATTGAGGACCCCAATGGAAAAAAACAGTCCTTTCCGACGCACTGACTTTCTTGGGTTATCCTGGGTGGCTAACCCAGCGGGATTAAAAATCTGAACAAAATCATCTTACCCTTAAAGTACTCTCCATACATATAGAACTATTAACCAGTCACACATGGTGGGCTATTAACCAGTCACACATTATACGTGTGACTGGTAATGGTCCAAGTCGGACCAAAATGCCGTCATGAATTTCTTCTCCTGTGTGCGGGTTATCTGTGTATTGTTCCAGTTATGGGATTGTGATTTTCTGCTCTTTATGTCCTCTTCAGAAGATAGGGCAGACTTACACATGACATATATGAGAAGTAATGGTTTTGGGGACAAAAAGTTGGGGGTCGACCTATACGTGTGTACGTTATTTTGTACTCCATTTAATGCATCAATTGTTTCTTTTTTTGTAGATGATCCTGGTACAAGAGGAAGTACACTGTAGTACCAGTACTTTAGATCATCCTGGTATAAGAGGAAGTACACTTGTAGTACCAGTACTGTAGATGATCCTGGTACAAGAGGAAGTACACTGTAGTACCAGTACTGTTGATGATCCTGGTACAAGAGGAAGTACACTGTAGTTCCAGTACTGTTGATGATCCTGGTACAAGAGGAAGTACACTGTAGTTCCAGTACTGTAGATGATCCTGGTACAAGAGGAAGTACACTTGTGGTACCAGTACTGTAGATGATCCTGGTACAAGAGGAAGTACACTGTAGTACCAGTACTTTAGATCATCCTGGTACAAGAGGAAGTACACTTGTAGTACCAGTACTGTAGATCATCCTGGTACAAGAAGTACACTTGTGGTACTAGTACTGTAGATCATCCTGGTACAAGAAGTACACTTGTGGTACCAGTACTGTAGATTATCCTGGTACAAGAAGTACACTTGTGGTACCAGTACTGTAGATCATCCTGGTACAAGAAGTACACTTGTGGTACCAGTACTGTAGATCATCCTGGTACAAGAAGTACACTTGTGGTACCAGTACTGTAGATCATCCTGGTACAAGAAGTACACTTGTGGTACCAGTACTGTAGATCATCCTGGTACAAGAAGTACACTTGTGGTACCAGTACTGTAGATCATCCTGGTACAAGAAGTACACTTGTGGTACCAGTACTGTAGATCATCCTGGTACAAGAAGTACACTTGTGGTACCAGTACTGTAGATCATCCTGGTACAAGAGGAAGTACACAAAAATACCACTGCAATTCGCCCTAATAGCCTGCGATGACAATTCTTTTCAGTACACATCTGATGTAATCTTAGACTGCAATAGGGTAGTTTTTGTTAAAAATAGCATACAATAGCATAAACAAGTGTGTCTAAGTTGATCTTTTTATCTCAGATTATTATAATAATCATCATAACTAAAGTGGTAAACCCATATGGGTCATACAGCACTTCATACTTCATTATTAGATGAGCAGAATTAACTGAAGGTTTTAGTATCGGTTGAATATGCAGTGGGCACGAGAAGAGTAAATATGCAACTGTTGTTACGGTGAGGGTACTGTTGTGCAGTACTAATAAATGTACAGCTATTATGGTGAAGGAACTATTTATGACTATCATTTAATAGTATAACTAGTATTAAAGATACTATTTATTTGATCATTGTGCAGTAGTATCAATAGTTACTGCAACGTATCAGGTGAATAATTTCCTATGTTTTATTCTCATCCATCTGTTATGTCTTATTCTTCAGTTCCTGTGTCAGTGTAGTGTTCCCAGATATGAGAATTAATATAATTTTTTCTCCAGAATATTCCTGCTTTTTACAATCATTGTTTTTCACAATCATTGTATTTTATCATTTGTGACACTTGTCGATGCAATATAGCGCGTCGTCGATGAGAAACGTAAAAATTCTTGCAAGATAACATTCTTGACGATTTTTTTTACGTTTGCTTTGTTAAACAAAAGGTGGATGTAAATGAATATTATTTGTAGTTTAAAACATTCTTTGTTTATTCTTATTAATGTATGACCATTGTGGCAGTAACACTGTGTCGGTATTTTATACCATTTATTTCCAGTACAGGAGACACACTAAGACAGTATAACGGGGAGAGTAATTGTTTTATGCCCCCAAGATAATTATAAATTACTTTTAAAACATGACAGTGTGTATTAAAGACTATCAGTACTCAATTTAAAACACACATTCTTTGTTTATTCTGTATATTGTATTAGCATTCTGGCAGTTACATTTGTGTATGAGGCACTAAAACAGGAGAACGGTGAAAGTTATTATTTTACAACCCCAAGATGATTATAATTTTTTTTTAAACACAGCAGTGTGTGTAAAATAAAACGCTGTCGGTATACGTTGTTGCAAATGTTGGTAAATAATTTATCAATAATTTTTTAATGAAGTGCAGTTTAATATTATTATTATACAAGTGCTAAACCCACAAGGGTCACATAGCACGGTGTTTAAGAACCTTGCCGGGTAAGTGCTCTGCGGCTGGTGAATAGCTCTTGATCCAGGGAATCATTCCTGGTTGTCAAACATTGTATGACCAATACAGGTTTAGTGCTTGCCCATGTTTATATCAGAGAAATATTTTGGCTATCACTTTAATGTAACAGTCTCAGAGATCTCGTTTGGTTAATCACCTTATAACTCATATGAAAGATTAAGTGTTCACTATGTCTGAAGTCCTGGAAGAGTGTGTTCAAACATCACAAATTTTAGCTCAACCAGAGGACAAATTACTTCAGTATCCGCAGTCTCTGGAAGAGCTTTCGCAAAATTCTCAGCACACATCTTCAACTAGAATCCATAAGAGGAAGAAAGTGCTCCAGTGTTCGGCGTGTGAAAAACAATTCTCCCACAAATCACTGTTAGATTCACACATGAGGATTCATACTGGTGAGAAGCCATTTAAGTGCTCAGTGTGTCTAAAAAACTTTGCTCAAAAGGCTACTTTAACAAGCCATATGAGAATCCATACTGGAGAGAGACCATACAAGTGTTCAGAATGTTCAAAAAGCTTTACTCAGAAAGCCACTTTGACGAGCCACATGAGAATCCACACTGGGGAGAAACCATACCAGTGTTCGGTGTGTCTGAAAGACTTCTCTCGGAAACATTACTTAATAAATCACACGAGAACTCACACTGGAGAGAAACCATACAAGTGTTCGGAGTGTCTAAAAGAGTTTTCTCAAAAAGGTCCTTTATCAAGTCACATGAAGATTCACACTGGAGAAAAATCATACCAGTGTCCAGAGTGTCTAAAAGATTTCTCTAGAAAAATATATCTAGTAAATCACATGAGAATCCATACTGGAGAGAAACCATTTCAGTGTTTGGAATGTTTGAAACACTTTTCCCAGAAATTTAGCCTAGTCCAGCATATGAAAATTCACACTGGGGAGAAACCATTTCAGTGTTCCGAGTGTCTAAAAAACTTTTCACAGAAATTCGGTCTAGAGCAACACCTCAAAATCCACACTGGGGAGAAGAGATACCAGTGCTCAGTGTGCTCAAAAAAATATTCCCAAAAAGTTGGCCTAGCACAGCATATGAAAATTCACACTGGTGAGAAACCATTTCAGTGTTCTGAGTGTCTGAAAAACTTTTCCCAGAAATTTAGCTTAGATCAACACCTGAAAATTCACACAGGAGTGAAAAAATACCAGTGTTCAGAGTGTCTAAAACAATTTTTAGATAAATCTAGTTTAATAAAGCACATGCGAGTTCACACTGGTGAGAAACCATACCAGTGTTCTGAGTGTCTAAAACAGTTTTCCAATAATTCTAACTTAGTAAAACACATCAGAATTCATATCAAAAAGAAACCGTTTCAGTGTCTGGTCTGTCTAAAAGAATTTACTATTAACACTTGTTTAGTAAAACACATGAGGATTCATACTTAAGAGAAATCTGAAGTTGTTTTGGTACAGTAGTCCCTCATTGGTATCTGCAGGGGATACATTCCAAAAACTACTATGGATACCCAAAACTGTGGAAAAGAGCGAATCCTATTTGCAAGTCGCTTTTTGTTTACATACATATCTATGATAAATTTTAATTGATGAATTATGCACAGTAAGTCAAGAATTAACACTTTTTCATTGATGGGAAGCACTTCACAGCTTCTCTTAGGCTCTGAAGAACTGCCACCATCACTACTTTTGCACTTTTGGGCCATCATTAAGGAAACTTAAGGGTTATTTTCGGGCCAAGGTGAACCATGGATAAGTGAACCCATGGATACAGAGGTTCTACTGGATTCATTTTTGAAAAAAGTTCTCAAAATGGAATTTCCTTAAAACACGAGAAGTCATTTGGAAAAATACAAAAAAAAAAAAACTATTTCTTCCTGCAGTATAATAATTTAGTTTTACACGTAATAATCGTTAAGCACAAAGAAAGGCACTAGAATGCAGAGCACTTTGGGAAAGCTTGCTAGCAGGTAGTGTGAGTAGAGGTTATTACAGTGTGTAGTCTAGCGAGAGTCCTGAAAATTTCACGGAGAAAAATTGTCTGTCTTCCAAATGTACAAAACATTTACATAAAATCTAAATTAACAGTATTGTGTTAGAGAGCAACACCGGTACAGAACAAGCCGCACAGGGATGGAACTCTTTTGCTCTAGATCTTTCACATTTGTGTGTCATCAGGAGCTATGCAGTGTTGCAAGACAGCAACAGATAGGAGGGGATATTCTTTGAGGCAAGGCAGAAGGTATCAGTGGAAGCCCATGGTACGGACTTTGCAACTGTATTGTATATTCCACCGTTAACAACTGCAGAGGAACTTCTTACACGAGTATGGTATTGAGTTGCCTTTAAAGCTGGAAAAATCTCACAGCATATATCCTCCTTGGAAATTCAAAACCTTCCCAATATAAAATGGTAGGTAAAAAATAGAGCATTGTACCAAAAATAGTGTTCAGAAATATTACCCCCACAGATATATACCAGGGAACTTTAAAGGCTGTGAAAAGTTTTAATTGAAGAAGCTGATAACAGTGGTTAATGCACTGGCCTGTGAGTTTTATGAATCATTTGCCATGGGTTCAAATCCCACCTATTTCCTGATATATTTAGAACCTATTAGAAATGAAAAGGCACTGGTTCTGATTGTCATGATGAAAAGCGTAATCAGAAATTTAACAGTCTTAAGAACAGCATTAACAAAGACGTATCAACATTTGTGGCACCAGACCATTCAACCTCTTACCTGAAAATATCAGAAATACGGCTGGAACAAGTGTAGAAGTCTTCGAGAGGAAACTGGACAAGTATCTACACCAGGCACCAGATCAACCAGGTTGTGATGGATATGTGGGGCAGTGGGTCTCCAGCAGCAATAGCTTGTTGACCAGGCTAGCACCAGACAAGCCTGGCCCATGGCTGGGCTATGAGAGAGTAAGACTCTCAAAACTCATCAGAGCTATATCAAATTAATATACAGTACTTCACTTCTGGTACAACCTCATTGTAGTGTAGACATGAGTGTGTGTGTGAGAGTGTGTGTGTGTGTGTGTGTGTGTGTGTGTGTGTGTGTGTGTGTGTGTGTGTGTGTGTGTGTGTGTGTGTGTGTGTGTGTATGTGTGTGTATGTGTGTGTATGTGTGTGTGTGTATGTGTGTGTGTGTGTGTGTATGTGTGTGTGTATGTGTGTGTGTATGTGTGTGTGTATGTGTGTTTGTGTGTGTGTGTGTGTGTGTGTATGTGTGTGTGTGTGTGTGTGTGTGTGTGTGTGTGTGTGTGTGTGTGTGTGTGTGTGTGTGTGTGTGTGTGTGTGTGTATGTGTGTGTGTGTGTATGTGTGTGTATGTGTATGTGTGTGTGTGTATGTGTGTGTGTGTGTGTGTGTGTGTGTGTGTGTGTGTGTGTGTTTATGTGTGTATTATGTATGTATGTGTATGTATATATGTATGTATATATATATATATATATATATATATATATATATATATATATATATATATATATATATATATATATATATATATATATATATATATATATATATATATATATATATATATATATATATATATATATAATGAATTGTACAAATGAGCTTAAATGTCTCTCGAGAATTTTGTTTTTTCAACACACCGGCCATCTCCCGCTGAGGTAGGGGTAGCCAAAAAAAAAAAAAAAAACATCATTACTCACTCCATCACTGTCTTGCCAGAGGCATGCCGAAACTACAGTTCGAAACTGCAAATATCCCCACCCCTCCAGAGTGCAGGCACTGTACTTCCAACCTCCAGGACTCAAGTCCAGCTACCAGATATATACACACAGTGGTACCTCAAGTTTCGTACAGCTCCCAACTCGAACAATTATGTAAGTGTATTTTTGTAAGCGCTTTTGTAAGTGTATTTTTGGGGGTCTGAAACAGACTAATCTAATTTACATTATTCCTTATGGGAACAAATTCGTTCGGTATCAGCACTCAACAGCCTTCTGGAACGAATTAAGTTCATAACTCGAGGTACCGCTATAGAAATTGGAAACAGAAGACTGGTTACATAGTGAAAAATTAGAAACCCAGATACAGAAGAAAGTTGAAGCAGAAATGGTGTTACATATGAGTGGAACACAAGATTCGTGCTTCAGAGAAATATATGAAGATCAAGGCAGACATGATGGCATCGACAACATTAAATGAACCTGAAAATGCCCCAGAAAAAGAAAAATAATTATAGTCACAACTAAGGGCTAATTTAACCCATAAGGGTCATACAGAGAAAGAAATGAAATGTATAAGTACTGTCCCAGGGGGAATTGTTAACTATGAAATGATTAGTTACTGACAAGAGGAAAGCATCACTGATCTGTATCGGTGGTGTATACAGTACCGACAAAGTGAAGAATTAGATACGTACAACATCTGGGTATCTTTATTTGTAGAAGTTTTGCCATCCAGTGGCTTGATCAGTACATTCAGTCCCGTGTGGCCCTTGTGGGTTTAGCACTTGGGTTTGATTATACCAACATCAGCAAATTACCTTCATTTGCTATATATCACCTGACTTCATTATTATAATCAAAAAGAAGTGCTAATCCATCACCTGACTTCAGTATACATAATTTATTATAATCAAAGCACTAAACCAACAAGGGCCATGCAGCAGCTCCGGTATGAAAGCGCCAATCTTCCTGCCTGTGATTCAGATTTTTCAAGACAACGTTGTCCGTCACTGGCCTCTAGGCTGAGACTGATTATCTCGTTATCTACTTTCTTTTGAATTGATTTCTAGTGACTCGACTTATGAAATCGTAATGACACGATTGCAAACAAACCATACCCCGGCCGGGATTGAACCCGCGGTCAGAGAGTTCGTCACGGCCACGCTAGCTGGAGATTCGTCTGTAAAAACTTGCATTTGTGGTCACAGTGGTGCCTGTGCTAACCTTCCTATGGTGTAGAAATATACCTAGTTGGACGAATCTTATTGTGGCTGGAGTTTTGAGACTCTCTGACCGCGGGTTCAATCCCGGCCAGGGTATGGTTTGATTTCTAGTTTTCAGATTATGTCCTTGAACTGATAAAGCCTTGATGGCAAAACAGATTTGATCTCTATGAAATCTCAGCAGTTATTGGAGGAAGAGCTTAGATCTATGTGAAATCTCAGCAGCCTTAAAAAAAAAAATGCGGATATACTCCTTTTCACATAGGAGGCAACAGAGCCTTGAGTAAAACAGACAAGTACTAATATCACAAACCATGTCTTTAAAAGGACATTATGCCAGTTTATCGATTATTGATTATAATAATAAAAAATATCGATTCTTTATCAAATGACCTAAACAAACCCAGCAAGGATTTTGAGTCGGATCACGTTTCTCATGGCATTATTTAAATTTAAATAATCATAAAACGACAGAAGCTGCAAATGAAAACTAAAATGCAGATATAATCATGGAGTGACAGAGGTCAATAGGTATAATAGTAGAGGAATATTAATGAAAATTCTAACATGGCACTGGTCTATGCAGAGAAAATTAAATGATGCACATTTGCAGCTGTGAGAAATGGTATGGGGGGAGCACAAAACCTGTAGGGATTATACAGCGCCTGTGGGGGGGGGGATGGCATTCAGGCTCAGTCTAGGGAACTGGGATAAAGATCCAATTCCCTTGATCAAGAGCCCCTCACCAGCATTAAGGAACCTCCCTTGGGAGGAACAAGATGTGGAAAAAGACTCCGGGACATTTATTATAGAACACGTTTTGCCACTTGTGGCAAAACGTTTCCTCTATGTCCTGAAGTGCACATAATTGCCCTTTTCCAAAAGCAACACTGTCACTCCTAATGCCTCCATTTGCCAGGTACTTGTTAACTTAATATCTCATTTGTATTTGTGTATCAAGAAAAATGGTGTATTCATTAACCTTGTTCTGCGAATAAAAAATTTTAGTTTTGCAATGGTTTTCATTTTCCTGTGGCTCAAGACTTATGGGACACCCTGTAGTCAAAAAAAAATAAAAAATCTGGTTTTAAAGTAAATATTTGGTACTACAATGAAGAAAAACAAATAGGTTCTGCAAGGTAAATCCCTGGTGCCGTTACTGTTCAAATTCAGATACAGCGGAACCTTGGTTCTTGTATGCCCTAGTTGGAGAGAATTTTTGGGTGTCTGGAATGGAACCAATTAATCCGTTCCAGACACCCTAAAATATTAACAAAATATACATTTTATTGCAAATTTTCTCCAACTAGGGTATACGAAAACGGAGGTTCCGCTACTTTATTTCTTTTATGCGGTATGCAAATGTATTAATGTTGCAGTTTAAAAACTAGTGTAAAGCACCCTTCTGGCAAGACAGTGATGGAGTGAATGATGGTGAAAGTTTTTCTTTTTTGGGCCACCCTGCCTTGGTGGACCACCCTGCCTTGGTGGATCACCCTGCCTTGGTGGTCCACCCTGCCTTGGTGGACCACCCTGCCTTGGTGGACCACCCTGCCTTGGTGGATCACCCTGCCTTGGTGGTCCACCCTGCCTTGGTGGACCACCCTGCCTTGGTGGTCCACCCTGCCTTGGTGGACCACCCTGCCTTGGTGGACCACCCTGCCTTGGTGGACCACCCTGCCTTGGTGGACCACCCTGCCTTGGTGGACCACCCTGCCTTGGTGGACCACCCTGCCTTGGTGGACCACCCTGCCTTGGTGGTCCACCCTGCCTTGGTGGATCACCCTGCCTTGGTGGTCCACCCTGCCTTGGTGGATCACCCTGCCTTGGTGGACCACCCTGCCTTGGTGGACCACCCTGCCTTGGTGGACCACCCTGCCTTGGTGGCCACCCTGCCTTGGTGGGAATCGGCCAGTGTGATAAAAAAAAAATTAAATATTAAGTATAAAAGAAAGTCACTGTATTTTGCATCATCATAGCAGACTCCGATACAAAAACTCAGCACAGCTTTGACATTTTATTCCAAAATACTGTACAGTTGGGCAGGGTCTATAAGTTGGAGGGGGTTCAGCCCCCCCTTCAGCCTGGACCCGACTGACTCTCTGAAGGGGGCCTCATAGCCACAGACATTTTGAGCTTTTCATTTGACATTTTTTTCGGAATTTCAACTGTTTTTAGTTGATTTACAAAAATAATTATGTAAAATTGGCTTAGACTGGAGTCCTCAGTCTGTCCCAAGGAGCCCCAAAGCAGTCTTGTCCTGCCTTGCAAAATTTCTCTTGGAGGCTCTGCACGCGGGCCTCACTTTAGAGCGATTTGTTTTACAGCATTTCACTAATGCACGAACACTGGTACTCGAATTTAATTCATCCCAGAAGGCTGTTCAAGTGCTGTTCTGTTCGAGTATCGAATGAATTTTTCCCAGTTTTCTTTTTGGTTGGCTGTTATCGCTAATCTTCATAGGCCCCATGGTGAGTTATTTATACAAAAAAAAAAAAACATCCAAAGAAACATGAAATAATTTACAGCGAAATTCTGGCAGGTTGTATTTATTTGGTCATGCCAAGCTTTGTTTGTGTAAGGAGCTGTTCGAGTACCAAGGTTCCACTGTATAGCCATTCTTCATTTATTCAGACTTCCAACAATAAATACAGTGGACCCCCGCATAACGATATTATTTCAATCCAGAAGTCTGTTTGGGTGCCGTTATAGACCGAATTTGTTCCCATAAGAAATACTGCGAATTAGATTAGTCGGTTTCAGACCCCTTAAAATACACCTACAAAATCACTTACAAAAATACACTTACATAATTGGTCGAGTTGGGAGCTGATCGTTATGCGGGGGTCCACTGTATACAGTTGGGCCTTGTTTTACAGCATTCTGCTAATACAGACACTTCAAATTATGACCAAAACTCACTATATGACTCCTTCCCACCTAACTTTCTAATACGGTCACCGCACCCCACCCAGTTTGTTTACATTTTCTGTGAGCACTGTGTCTCTCCATTATGCCTGGAAACTTTCCAAAATTTCAAGTGTTTTAAAGTTATTTCATGTTTTATACATACTCTGATAATTATACTTATGTGTAACTGTACCTAAATAAACTCACACACTGTGCTAGCGTGCAGGTACACATTAAAATCACTAAGAATCTCTTACTAGTCTAGAGGATGCCATATTTATAATGATAATAATACGCAATAACCACTGAGAGACGTTAAATGTTGTACATTACGTTAATATAAACGTTTTCATTAATCCATCTATGATTGATTGGCGAGTGGTGGGGAAGGCAGCATGAGTGGTGGAGAAGACAGTGTGGGTATGAGAAAGGCAGTGTGAGTGGTGGAGGAGACTGTGGGTATGAGAAAGGCAGCATGAGTGGTGGAGAAGACTGTGGGTATGAGAAAGGCAGTGTGAGTGGTGGAGGAGACTGTGGGTATGAGAAAGGCAGCATGAGTGGTGGAGAAGACAGTGTGGGTATGAGAAAGGCAGCATGAGTGGTGGAGAACACAATGTGGGTATGAGAAAGGCAGTGTGAGTGGTGGAGGAGACACTGTGGGTATGAGAAAGGCAGCATGAGTGGTGGAGAAGACAGTGTGGGTATGAGAAAGGCAGTGTGAGTGGTGGAGAAGATAGTGTGGGTATGAGAAAGGCAGTGTGAGTGGTGGAGAAGATAGTGTGGGTATGAGAAAGGCAGTGTGAGTGGTGAAGACAGTGTGGGTATGAGAAAGGCAGCATGAGTGGTGGAGAAGACAGTGTGGGTATGAGAAAGGCAGTGTGAGTGGTGGAGAAGACAGTGTGGGTATGAGAAAGGCAGTGTGAGTGGTGGAGAAGACAGTGTGGGTATGAGAAAGGCAGTGTGAGTGGTGGAGAAGACAGTGTGGATAGGAAAGGCAGCATGGGTTTGTGTAAACAGGTTTTGCAAACAATATAATGATAACAATGTTTGTGCGGTTATTGTGTGGCATACAGTGAGTGGATATATATACATTATGCATTATATTGGTCTCATAGGCCACAAAAGTTACCTGAAAAAATATTAATAAAGAAAAAAATAGATGTAAAAACAATAATGCCGAGTGAACGACAGTTGCCGATGTTGCCAGAAACAGTTCACTTTCTGTCAACTTCACGCCTCTATATCTCAGTAAGTATTGATTGTGAATTTTTTTTCTTTTAAAACAATCAGAAAAATATTCTTAAGATTTTGGTAAGAAAATTTTTTTTTTTTTTTTTAATATTTTTCAACACTGAGAGCAGGTTTATGATCAAAGGTTTTGACAGTGAAAGGGTTAAAAATCTGCACAAGAAGCATTGGAATACCAGAGTTAAGTGGTATTCCAATCGTAATGACAATTGCAAACAAACCATACCACAGGCAGGATGAATCTTATTGTAGCCAGCTGGCCCAGTGGCTTAGGCGTCAGTCTGGAGTTTCACGACTCTCTAACTGCAGGCTGAAGCCCCGCCTGTGGTGTAGTTTGTAGTTACAAGCTCTGGTTGGTAATACACATGTGAAACAGTTAGGTATTTATTCCAAAACGTTTCATCTGATGAAATGTGTGCAGGCGAAACGTTTTGGACTAAGATACCTAACTGTTGCACATATGTCTGACTTATGAAAAAGGTTTGGTACTGATGACAATGTTTTTTTTCCTTTCAACAAACCGGCCGTATCCCACCAAGGCAGGGTGACCTAAAAAGAAAAACTAAAGTTTCTCTTTTAAATTTAGTAATATATACAGGAGAAAGGGTTACTAGCCCCTTGCTCCCGGCATTTTAGTTGCCTCTTATGACGCACATGGCTTACGGAGGAAGAATTCTGTTCCACTTCCCCATGGAGAATTATTATTATTGCTATATGGTAGGTGGTAGGTTGGTAGACAGCAACCACCCAGGGAGGTACTACCGTCCTGTGGTAGTAGGTTGGTAGACAGCAACCACCCAGGGAGGTACTACCGTCCTGTGGTAGTAGGTTGGTAGACAGCAACCACCCAGGGAGGTACTACCGTCCTGTGGTAGTAGGTTGGTAGACAGCAACCACCCAGGGAGGTAATACCGTCCTGTGGTAGTAGGTTGGTAGACAGCAACCACCCAGGGAGGTACTACCGTCCTGTGGTAGTAGGTTGGTAGACAGCAACCACCCAGGGAGGTACTACCATCCTGTGGTAGTAGGTTGGTAGACAGCAACCACCCAGGGAGGTACTACCGTCCTGCCAAGTGAGTGTAAAACAAAAGCCTGTAATTGTTTTACATGATGGTAGGATTGCTGGTGTCTTTTTTCTGTCTCATAAACATGCAAGATTTCAGGTACGTCTTGCTACTTCTACTTACACTTAGGTCACACTACACATACAAGTACAAGCATATACACACTCCTCTGGATTTTCTTCCGTTTCCTTATTTTTTTTTTTTTTTAACAAGTCGGCCGTCTCCCACCGAGGCAGGGTGGCCCAAAAAGAAAGAAAATCCCCAAAAAGAAAATACTTTCATCATCATTCAACACTTTTACCTCACTCACACATAATCACTGTATATTCTAAGTTCTTGTTCTTGTTTATTTCCTCTTATCTCCATGGGGAAGTGAAACAGAACTCTTCCTCTGTAAGCCGTGCGTGTTGCAAGAAACGACTAAAATGCTGGGAGCAAGAGACTAGTAACCCTTTCTCCTGTATACATTACTAAAGTTAAAAAGAGAAACTTTTGTTTTCCTTTTTGGGCCACCCTGCCTCGGTGGGATACGACCAGTGCGTTGAAAAAGATAAAGTATCATTATAATCAAAACCAAGTGCTAGACACACGAGGGTCATAGAGTGCTGCAGTGCACCGGGTGCTGCTGGAGCAGAGAGTAGCTAGAGGATAACAGAGGTAGAGTTAGAAAGGGCTGTGAGGAGTGCTAAAGGAATTATTATCAGGGTTTGTACTGATGACTGTAACACAGAGGAAAAACACAAGTTCAGCTCAAACATATATTCTAATCTGTAGTATTTTTAATTACATTTTGCAAGTCTTATGCTAACACTACAAAGAAAGTAGTCCAATAAGTAATTTTCATAGGCATTATATACATCAATATTAGTTAAAATGTGAAATATACATATAAATAAAATCATAAAAAAACAATAAAAAACGGGTATTACCCACAATTTAAAATCAGCGATAATTTACACAAATTCTAACATACACACGACTATACAGGAAATTAATACTTGTTAACATACCAAATAATTATACAGTAGGACCCCCCGTATCCGCTGGTCCGGTTTCCCACGGATTCAGTTATCCACAGTTTACCATGGCCCAAAAATAACTCTTAATTTTGCTTAACCCTTTGACTGTCGCAACCCCCAATCCTAAGGTGTCTCCTGGTGTCGCAAAATTTAAAAAAAAAAAAAATTATTTTTTCTTATGAAATGATAGAGAATCTTTTCCCGATTGTAATGACACCAAAAAAACGAAATTTGATGGAAAACTGACGGAAATATGCTCTCGCGAATTTAGCGACCTCAGCGATGTTTACAAATCGGCGATTTCGCCAACTTTGAGCCCTATTTTCAGCTAATTCCATTGTTCCAGTCACCCAAACTCATAGCTATTTCTTTAGAACTCCAATTTTTCTATCGATTGAGTACAAGAAACTGCCCATTTACCGATTTCAACTACCTAATAATGTGGTCAGAAATTTGGAATTTGGCCAATTTCACGAAAACTAAACAATATGACAATTTCAAAATAAGGTCCAGAATGAACAATGCAGACAATCCTGGCTCTAAAATAACATCTTCTTTGTTCATCAGTCACATCTCCAGTCCCCTCTGATATTATTCTTGCTTTCTATTTTGAATTTTTATTCAAACAAAAAATAGAAGACTTACTATTATGCAGACTACTGCAATACTGTAATAATTGTATAAATAACATCAACCCATTCGTGACTGCATATTAGAATGGCTAATTGGACATTTATTGGAAAATGGCATCATTTGTTTACTTTTGAACATTGGCAAAAATCAAACATTTCCCCTACTTTGAGCTCCATTTCTAGGTTCTTTTTATAGTAAAATCAATCAAAATCACCTCTATTTCTATAATATGTTTTCCATTCTATCAAATGAGACCAAGAAAATGAGAATACAACCATAAATACTATACGAAAATAGACCACAAAGTTGGCATTTTAATTAAAAAAAAAACGGTCGGAGTTTTTTTTTTCTCATTATGCACTGCGTGCTCCAGTATTTTTTTTTATATGGTGCACACTGACCACACAGACCCATTCTCTCACATGTGGGCCTACCAGCTTTCTCCTGCTTGATTTGAAGCCGCTAGAATTTATGAGTATATATACGTCAAACACGGTACCTCGTAAGACGTACATATACGGCCGCGACAGTCAAAGGGTTAATGGATTCAAAGTGCAAAAGCCTAAGAGAAGCCATAAAGTGGTCCTCATCAGCGAAAAAGTGCTAATTCTCCACTTATTGTGCATAATTTATCAATTAATCTTTATCACAGGTATGTAAACGAAAAATAACTTACATATAGGGTTCGCTACTATCCGTGGCAGGTCTTGGAACATATCCCCCGCGAATAAGGGGGGACTACCGTACATAATGGAGCACCGGGAATCCAGAGTGGAAGACGGCTAACCTGCAGTTGTTGAGACGGTTATAGCAAGGCCTTTCAGAACTACTTTTTAGAGAATAAAATGGCACAATACCGTGACTGGAACAAAATACAAATTATCACAATCAAAAGTAGGTGCTAAGCCCACAGGGGGTCATACAGGGAATGATACACAAATAACCCACACACAGGAAAAGGAGAATGGAACTTATGACCATGTCATTAAGAGTCATTCTGGAAAAATAAATTCAAGTGTAGTATAACGTGATCCTTCACTATGTCAATAAAGGATTACATTATACTGCCTTTGTGTTTATTTTTCCTTCCTGTTGGTATTACACGCTATTTATCTCCAACGATATTACATACCATTTATCTCCAACGATGTCACATACCGTTTATCTCCAACGATATCTCGTACCATTTACCTCAAAGTTTCGTTCTCAAATGTGTTGGGTATTTGTGTATAATTTTTAATGACCCTCATTAGATATCCTGCATTGCATGGACACCTGTGGCCCAACACCAATGTCACAAAAAATGCACAAAACCCGTATTCCTAGAGGGTTTCAGGGATCAATGGCCCAGCGGCCTGGTCTGTGACCCGGCCATTAATTCCCCTCAGCTAAGAGAGGGGAGCTAATGGCAGAGGGCAAGTACTGTGCTGTAGTGTCAAGGGTGTTTTCATGTCCTAAAAAATTGAAAGCAGGTGCGACAAGTCATTTTGTTAAAATAGCAAAATCGGTCTGAAAGTAGGGCGCCTAACACTTGAACCATTCAGGTACTGGACTTGTCTTACACAGGATGTGATTTACAGCACAAGTGGAGCTTTCCGTTTTTTTTCCTTGGACATGACCCAGTGAACTACAGATGCTCCTCGACTTAAGTTGGCTCGACTTCCAATATTTCAACTTGATGATGGTACAAGAGCAATTACTTTACAGATGAATCTTAACCAGAATGAAGGCAGCAAGTCCCTAAGTGTATTATTTAATTTTCAATACTGGTATTTAGTTGCAGTAATTATTTGTATATTTACTTATTTAGTGGCAATAGTCATTTTTTTTTTTTTACGCATCAGTCGTATCCCTCTGAGGCACAGCGACTTAAAAAGGAAAACAAAAGTTTTTCTTTTTAAATTTAGTAATTTATGCAGAAGGGGTTACTAGCGCCTTGCTCCCGGCATTTTAGTCGCCTCTTATGGCACGAAAAGCAGTAGTTATTGATTTACTTATTTATACCATTCTTACTTGATTTACGATATTTACAACTTTGTTTATCATAAGTTGAGGAGCACCTGTGAAACAAGATACCGGCTTCGACTCCTAAGAGAAGAGAAAATTTCAGAGATATGGAAACAGTTTCTCAGACTTGCCACTTGCACTACACCCAGCCCATCACCGAGCATAATAAGAGTCACATGAAAAACAAAAAGGCACAATACCATGACAGGAACAATATACAAATAACCCACACATAGGGGTGTTAATGTTGCAGTTTAAAAACTGTAGTGTAACACACCCTTCTGGCAAGACAGTGATGGAGTGAATGATGGTGAAAGTTTTTCTTTTTCGGGCCACCCTGCCTTGGTGGGAATCGGCCAATGTGATAAAAAAAAAAAAAAATTAGGAGAGATGAGCTTATGATGACATTTTGGTCTTACTTGGACCATTTACAAGAATGATAGAAGGGAGTGAGCGAGCCAGTATATGTATTGGCCCACTCACTCACTCCCTTCTGTCAGTGTGTCTTGTGAATAGCCCAAGATGGACTAAAATGTTGTCATAAGATTTCTTTTCTCTCTCCTACATTTGGGTTATCTGTGTAAGAGTCACATGAGTCAAAGAGAGTGGCACAAAGACAAGTGTCAGATCAGTCAGGTGGTGCTGGCTGCAGGGCTTCAAAGTCACTGACAACAACCACCCACCAATCAGGCAGCCAACAAGCCTGGCCTCAGGGGTTGGCTATGAGGTTGAACATCATAAGCAGTCACAGCTATGTTATATTGCTTTAAGAACTTATCCTGAAAATTCAGCCATTCTGAAAGGCATTGGTCTTGCCCAACCTGAATCTGGAGTGCATCACTATATACATGTACTTTAAAATACGTGAAGTACTATACCTAAAAATGCTATGTATCTGGTAAGAATGATCCAAGACATGTAAATCAGTGCCATTATTCCTGAAGAGCATGATATGACCTTACATATTACAGTTACTATTGCCAGCACTGCATTTACTTCCCCTTAATCATAAAAATGCAACATCACTCTTACAATATAACACACATGCTACTATCCCTTACAAGCAAGCTTGTGGGGACTTCACCTACAGGAAGACCTCGCATATACATCTTATTTTCGGTGTTCCATGTTTTCATTGGCTTTAAACTGAGCCATTGTTCATTATGTTCCACTTGCCAGCAATGTTCACCAGCAGGTGGAACAATGGCTCAACTGAAAGGCAATGAAAATGTGGAACACCAAAGAGGTGCCGTATGGGGCCCTCCTGTACCTGTATCAGCCGATACACTTCCCACAACTAGTTGTGTTAAGCATCTTATCAATTGGATTGAATATTGAGTCTTGAACCCTTAGTCCAGCAGTCCTCAGACTACTGATCTACCATTATCAAACTACAGAACGAGTGCAGTTAGAACCCATGGAGAGTGTCACAAAGCTCCAGGCCTATGCTAACCTCCCTATGGTGTACAGTAAGTTCTCAATTGACAAACATATTGAGAATTTTCTTTGTTATGTTTTATATCTTTATTATACACAATTCAGGAGGTCTCCAATATGTTTGTAAGTCAAGGACTTGCTGTATACATATACATGTACCTTGCTGTATACATATACATGTACCTTGCTGTATACATATACATGTACCTTGCTGTATACATATACATGTACCTAGCTGGATGAATTTTATTGTAGTCAGCTGGCCCAGTGGCTTACACACTGGCCCGGAGTTTTACCGCTCACTTGCCATGCGTTCTAACCTCATCAGTACCACGATTAGTTTACAATTGTGTTATTACCATTTCGTGAATCTACCATTATACATTTCGCCCTCTTAGTATTATTATTTTTATTATTATTATTATTATTATTATTATTACAATCACAACTAGGCACTAAACCCACAAGGAGCTCAACCTCTTAGTAGTGATACTTTTTTTATGCCAAAAAATAAATGCCAAGCCTGTAAGTCGAACAGTGTTGCATTAGAGGGAATGCCGTTGTGGATAATCGTATTTGCAATCTGACGACGATCAGGCTACAGGTTGAAAGGCTCGACACTCCACTGTACTATTGCAATATTTTTACTACGAACATGTCCAAATCTTAACTACCTATAGGAGACAACTTGAAATACTAACATATTTGTACCACACTGCACATTAGTTACAATCTAGTACAACTTATGGTCTGCACTCACATACGTAAAACTGCACACTCACATTATGTGAATTCATAAATGTTAGGACAGAATTAGAATTCACGTTTCAGGGTTCTCCTGGAGTTTGAACAAATATTTAAAAATGTGAAGCACCGCTGAAACCTCCTCTATCAATCCCTACGTCTGCAATTCTAAATTAAAAAAAAAAAAAAAAATATCGGCAATTGTATCACCGTCTGAAATGCAACAATTTCAATGCTTTCTACTCAACAAATTGATGCTTCTATCCTTGCTTCTAACAATTTCACAAGTAATACTTTCTATTTGGCAAGCTAACATATCTATAACTACTAACAAAGTTAAAAATTTGATGCCTCTGTCCCTGCTTCTGCCACACCATAGATAATACTATCGACTTATCAACTTTCTAAGTTCAATTTTGTCTACTAAATGGTATTTCCATATGGCAGTGTATATTCCTGTAATCATCTCAGCCTATCAACACCCATCTCTAAATTCTTCCAGCAGAATGGAAGGTTGTTCATACCTCTCCTCCTGCAATGAAAGGCGACACAAACAAGTATGGCAAAAAAAAGTGTGGAGTATTCTTTTTAAAAGAATGTTCTTGCTCTGCCTAGAGATTTATCAAGTCGTGCCTTTATAAAGCTCTAAACAAAGCAATCTAACTTTCTAACAAATTCTCATAGCTGGTTTGTTAAAACTAGTATTAACAATTTGTTGACCCTAAGACCAGTCACTCATTCCTATTGCTGAACAATGTTCCAGCTCCACCTAGAGCTTTATCGTGTCTTCGTAAAGCTCTAAACAGAGCAGTCTAACTTTCTAACAAATTCTCGTAGCTGATCTGTTCAGCGTTGTATAACAATTTGTTGATCACAAGACCCACCAAATTTACTCATTCCTATTGTTGAAGGTCCTTCATGCACACACACAAAAATTAAAAATAGATTCCTGGGTCTTTGATCACATTTAGATTTGAATATTAAATGAGTTTAACGTATAAACATCTCCGACGTCAGGCGCCGATCATCAAAAACTCAAATCCTATACGGACGGAAAATAAAAGAGCGGAAAGGGGGTGTTTACATCACCCTCAATCAACTCCTATCCGCTGGAGATGGTCTCGGATTGAGGCTGAAGTAAGCAGATTCTTTCCACTGTCTATTTGTCCATGTGGGATTTATTCTCTAATACAACACATACAGTATACCACATATATTGTCAAGAATCACAATACAGTATTAGTTGTATTGCAATAAAATTACCTTCAAATTACAAGTAAAAATGCCATCATATACGCGGTTAATATTCACCTCGTAAACAGAATATATTAACTGATTCTTAAATTTAATTCATCTATATTTTCAAAGGTCAAAATCAAATCCACATAAAAATTCTAGGCATGTACAATATTTTTTAGAAATACTGCCGTTATAGTCATTTTGAAATTTTAAAATACTGGTATATAGTTATATATAGATATTCCTTTCACTGTGGTATCACACCACAGTTGACATGTAAACACCACAGTTGACATGTAAACACCACAGTTGACATGTCACCTTTGTGACTGAATGTTTAATTCCACAATCTCCATTTTCCAATTTTGCTTTGCAAATACAGTACTTGCAACAAATACAAGCTCATACTACGACTTCGGTAGACGCATTCAGTTGTCAGTGGCACGTTTGCGGCGCTTGCTGAGCAGCGAGTTGTTGGCGTGGTCTAGGGTTTTGATCTGCAGGGTGTCGTAGTCGACACGCATGGTGGCCAGGGAGCGCGTCATCTCATCCTGGACCTCCTGCCACAAGTCCCCCTCCTCGCGGAGGATCCTGGAGGTGTGGAGTGGCGTCTGGGGCACCTCCGAGTATTGCTGTAGGAAGAGAAGTCGCAAAATTATCATGAGTGTACGCTATAATGACGAGGTACAATGAGAAACTATGAAATAGGAACTGGCTAAGGTTTAATTGCATAACGGAGATGGACGCAAGACAAGATTTGTTCAGATTTTAAACCTGGAGGGTTAGCCATCTAGGATAACCTTGGGTAGGGAGGGTTAGCTACCCATGATAACTCAGGGTAGGAAGAGTTAGCCACACAGGATAACCCAGGGTAAATAGATAACAAAAAGGCACAATACCGTGACTGGAACAATACACAAATAACCCGAACATAGAAGAGAGGAGCTAACGACGACGTTTTGGTCCAACTTGGACCATTTACGAAGTCACATTGACTTTGTAAATGGTCCAAGTCGGACCGAAACGTCGTCGTTAGCTCCTCTCTTCTATGTGCGGGCTATTTATGTATAACCCAGGGTAAGGAGTGTTAGCCACCCAGGATAACCCAGAGTAGGGAGTGTTAGGCATCCAGGATAACCCAAGGTAGGGAGGGTTAGCCATCCAGGATAACCCAGGGTAGGGAGTGTTAGCCACCCAGGATAACCCAGGGTAGGGAGTGTTGCCACCCAGGATAACCCAGGGTAGGGAGGGTTAGCCACTCAGGATAACCCAGGGTAGGGAGGGTTAGCCACCCAGAATAACCCAGGGTAGGGAGGGTTAGCCACCCAGGATAACCCAGGGTAGGGAGGGTTAGCCACCCAGGATAACCCAGGGTAGGGAGGGTTAGCCACCCAGGATAACCCAGGGTAGGGAGGGTTAGCCACCCAGGATAACCCAGGGTAGGGAGGGTTAGCCACCCAGGATAACCCAGGGTAGGGAGGGTTAGCCACCCAGGATAACCCAGGGTAGGGAGGGTTAGCCACCCAGGATAACCCAGGGTAGGGAAAGTTAGCCACCCAGGATAACCCAGGGTAGGGAATGTTAGCCACCCAGGATAACCCAGGGTAGGGAATGTCAGCCACCCAGGATAACCCAGGGTAGGGAATGTCAGCCACCCAGGATAACCCAGGAAAGTCAGTGCTTCATCGAGGACTGTCTTATTTCCACTGTTGTCCTTCAACCTCGTCCCCCAGGATGCCACCCACACCAGTCCACTAACACCCAGGTACCTACTTCCTTGCTAGGTGAACAATAACAGAATTTGTAAAACAACAAGCCCAATATTTTCTCGGACACTCAGTGGCATTCAACAGCCACTTGTTAGTTAGTTAGTTTAATATCTTTATTATGCACCCCATACCCATCCTGTGGGTGGTAGTCACCACATACCCATCCTGTGGATGGTAGTCAAAAGATTACAAAGGTACATAATGGGTCCAGGGACTGGACCCCAAAGTTATGATAGCTGAACTAGTTACAAAGGTAATGAACTCCAGGTAGATCTGGTCACAATCATGGCAAGTTACAGAGGTAATGAATCAGCCTCACTCCTATACATGGTTACAATCATGAACAAATTACAAAGTAATGAGCCACTGATACATCCACACCTGGTCACAATTGTAATGAGTTATAAATACAAATATTAAGTGGGTCATACACCCACACGAGCACGCACGCATACACATACACACACGAGGGTGCACGCACACACATACACACACGAGGGTGCATGCAGACACATGCACACAAGCATACAAATATATGTATACACACAAGCACGTGTGTGCGCGCGCACACACACACACACACACACACACACGTGGTAATGCTTTATTTACAGCTAGCAAAGTCAGGGTATTTCTCCAGAATGGTCTGTAATATACCACTGTGGATAAAATACTTTGCCATTTCTTGAACACTTCTGAGTGAGTTGTCTCTAAATTCATTAATTTGATCCCACTCCAGTACATAATGACGCAAGATGTGATGCACTCCAGTACATAATGACGCAGGGTGTGACAATAGTCCATCTGGCAAAGTTTACATTTCGTTTGATCTACATCTGGTGGTGGTGATTTAACCTGCCACAGATACTTGTAACCCAGCCGGAGCCGGGCGGTAGTGACATCCAAGAGTCTGCTTATCTTGTTGGATGCACCATAGACATGTGGCTCCTCCTGCATGATGGAATGATGATAGATGGACTGACTTGTGTCAATCTCCCTATGTCTTATGTCAATAAAGTTCAATTGAAGTTCTTTTCATATTATTGTTCTCAAACTGCTAATTGACAACCCAAGATCGTAATCTACCCCCTCTTTGAAAGCATACAGCTTAGCCAATTTATAACAGTTCTATCATGCATCTGAAGACCAATGTGAGATGGAATCCACAGCATGTGCACTCTGACTCCACTGTCCACAATCTTACCATACCTGTGTCTGGCTTCTGACACAAGCATGCCACAATTTATACTTAATGAGTTGAGAGCATTTATGGATGACAGAGAATCAGTTACAATTAAAGTGTCAACCTTAGATACATGGACACATTTGAGTGCAAGGAGTATGGCAAACAGTTCTGTTTGAAGGGCAGAGGCCCAGTTATTGATGCGTGCTCCAATTTCTTTATGAGAGCCATCACTCTGTGTGACAACAGCAGCACTACCAGGCAGTGCTTCATCAAGGGCTCCTGTCTTATTTTCACTGTGGTCCTTCAAACTTGTACCCCAGGATGCCACCCACACTAGTCCACTAACATCCAGGTCCCTACTTACTAACATACACTTCACCTTGTTATTTCAAGAAGTAACGGAGGAGCACTCCAAGAGGCCTACTGGCCCAAATTAGGTAAGTCCTTCTCAAAACCAACCAGTCCCACCCACCCACTTGTCCAACCCTTTCACCCAAAACTACCCAAGAATTAGCTTAAATACCTCAGGTCCTAAATTTTTTTTAACACGTCGGCCGTTTCCCACTGAGGCAGAGTGATCCAAAAAGAAAGAAAAAAAACTTTCATCATTCAACACTTTCACCGTCACTCATACATAATCAGTGTCTTTGCAGAGGCGCTCAGATACGACAGTTTAGACGTCCCTTCAAACTGCCAATATCCCAAGCCCTTCCTTTAAAGTGAAGGCATTGTACTTCCCATTTCCAGGACTCAAGACCGGCTAACCGGTTTCCCTGAATCCCTTCACAAAAAATTACCCTGCTCACACTCCAACAGCACGTAAGGTCCCAAAAACCATTAGTCTCCATTCACTCCCAACACACTCGTGCACGCTTGCTGAAGTCCAAGCCTCTTGGCCCACAAAACCTCCTTTACCCTCTCCCTCCAACCTTTTCAGGGACGACCCCTACCCCACCTTCCTTCCCCTACAGATTTATACTCTCTCCAAGTCATCATACTTTGTTCTATTCTCTTGAAATGACCAAACCACCTCAACGGCCCCTCTTCAGCCCTCATGACTAATACTTTAATAACTCCACACCTCCTAAAACTGACTGTTGACTAAAGCTCTCGCTTCACACAGCGAGGGTCTTGGTTCGATTAACAGCCAGGGTAGAAACATTAGGCATGTTTCTTTACACCTGATGTCTATGTTCACCCATCAGTACAATGGGTACCTGGATGTTAGTCGACTGGTGTGGGTCGCATCCTGGGACACTGACCTAATTTGAGGGAAATGCTCTGCATAACAAGCAGCTTTCTATATAGTAATATGTCACTGTCAGCTATGGTCTGTATACCTTGTATGTTCTTGTAGTAAATAATTATATTATTATAAGAGTGGCAGACAATTACAAAATACAGTGGACCCCCGGTTAACGAACTTTTTTCATTCCAGTAGTATGTTCAGGTGCCAGTACTGACCGAATTTTTTCCCATAAGGAATATTGTGAAGTAGATTAGTCCATTTCAGACCCCCAAACATACACGTACAAACGCACTTACATAAATACACTTACATAATTGGTCGCATTTGGAGGTGATCGTTAAGCGGGGGTCCACTGTATATCAATATCTGCAGACTATTCAACCTTCTACCAACAAATGTAAAAAATCTAAGAGAATAAATACAGTTTTTAAGGGGATACCAGATTTCTTCCTACTAGAAGAATTAAAAACTTGCAGTCAACCCTCTATATAACGGACCTTTGTATAATGGACTTCAGAAATATGGAACAAAATCTACTGGCTACTTGATTTGTAATTGTTAACTGCCATTATAATCACTGCAAAACAATCTGTTTTCTATCCACCACAACTGCCATTACCAATTACATAGCCAATTAGTCTGTTATATGGAGGGTTCACTGTATGTTACCAATAACATGTGGTGAAAGAGATGTCAGCAAACACCTATGACATTACATGTGGATATGCTTCAGTTCTGGGACCTTGGCATGTCTTGCTTGCTTGCATGCCTTTAAGCACTACTAGAAGTGCACAATGAACCAGGTTGCAATGGCCATATAGGCAGCTAGTAGCAATACCCTGATTGACCAACAGGCTGGACCACCAGGGTAAGAAAACCCTTGAAACTAGTCCCTCACCTAGGGTCATCCTAGGAAAGGTTGTTGGGAGCGGCTTGTTTTATATGCAAGGGCTTTTTATGACTTCATGTGCTGTCGGAGTGTGTGCAAGGTAACATTTGCGAAGGGATTCACGGAAACTGGTTAGCCGGACTCGAGTCCTAGAGGTGGAAAAACAGTGCCTGCACTCTGAAGGAGGGGTGGAGATATTTGCACTCTGGAGGGATATTTGACCTGTAGCATCTGCGTGCCTTTGGCAAGACAGTGATGGAGTGAATCATGGCAGAAGTGCTTCTCCTTTTTCAAGTCAACCTGCCTTGGTCGGAGATGGCCAGTGTTAAAAAAATAAATAAGAGTCACCCTTGAAGAGAATATTATACAAGTTCACATCATCCATTTAGTTACTGTGATGCAGTCTTCAGTGACCCATTACTGTCGTTTATCAAACACCGCCAGTCTTTCACTGAGGTAGGGTGATCTAAAATAGAAAACATATTTTTCTTCTGTCTTCTTTCAACGCACTGGTCGTATCCCACCGAGGCAGGGTGGCCCAAAAAGAAAAACAAAAGTTTCTCTTTTTAACTTTAGTAATGTATACAGGAGAAGGTGTTACTAGCCCCTTGCTCCCGGTATTTTAGTTGCCTCTTACAACACGCATGGTTTACGGAGAAACCCATGCGTGTTGTGTCTCCACTTCCCTACGGAGATAAGAGGAAATAAACAAGAACTAGTAAGAAAATAGAAGAAAACCCAGAGGGCTGTGTATATATACGCTTGTACGTTTATGTGTAGTGTGACCTAAGTGTAAGTAGAAGTAGCAAGACATACCAGAAATCTTGCATGTTTATAAGACAGAAAAAAGACACCAGCAATCCTACCATCAGGTAAAACAATTACAGGTGCTATCGTTTTACACCCGGCAGGACGGTAGTACCTCCCTGGGCGGTTACTGTCTACCAACCTACTACCTAGAGAAAACACATTCACCATCATTCATTCAATTGTTGTCTTGCCAAGAGTACAAAGACAGTAACTGACAGTTCAAAGCTGCAAGATCCCCCACCTCTCCAGGACTCGAGTCTGGTTAACCAGTTTCCCTGAATCCTTTCATGGACGTTACCTTGCTCAGGGAGCCATAAAAACCACTTATCACTCCCCTCTAACATGCTTAGACAATCCTGCTGGATGTTCAAGCCCCTAGTACTCAAAACTCCTTTACTCCCTTTCTCCAACTCTTTCTAGAATGACCTCCACCTCTCTTCCTCCTCCTTTCCATCTTAGTTACAAACCTTCTTAGTCATCCCAGTCAGCTCTATCTTCTCTAAATGTCCAAACCACCTCAACAACTCCTCCTCAGCCCTCTGAATTATTTTATTATTTATTATTATTTTATTATCACACTGGCCGATTCCCACCAAGGCAGGGTGGCCCGAAAAAGAAAAACTTTCACCATCATTCACTCCATCACTGTCTTGCCAGAAGGGTGCTTTACACTACAGTTTTTAAACTGCAACATTAACACCCCTCCTTCAGAGTGCAGGCACTGTACTTCCCATCTCCAGGACTCAAGTCCGGCCTGCCTCTGAATATATGCTTGATAACCCCCACCTAATTTCTACACTCCTAATTCTCTGCATGATCAAACCACACATCTCTCTCAAACATATTTCCACGGCCTTCAGCCTCCTACTCATTCAAATGTTAAAAGCACATGCCTCACACCCATATATTATTGTTGGCACAATATCACCATACTCTGATGCTTCACACTTTTAGCCTCTATAGATGATGATGAATGATGATGATGAATGATGATGATGAATGATGATGATGAATGATGATGATGAATGATGATGAATGATGATGAATGATGATGATGAAGAATGACAATGAATGATGATGAATGATGATGATTGAGGGGGCTGAGATGGTGGTGTTGAGGTGGTTTGGATATTTAAAGAGATGGAGCAAAATAGGATGGTTTGGAGGGTGTATAAATCTGTAGTGGAGGGAAGGTGGGGTAGGGGTTGTCCTTGTAGATGAATGGTTCAGAGAACCGACATGTTGATAAATTAGACACATGTGCAACTCTTGGGTATCTTTATTGAGGAAACGTTTCACCACACAGTGGCTTCATCAGTCCAAACGCAGGAGAAACTTGAAGAACAGGAGGAGAATGAGGTAATCAGTCCCTCAACCTTGAGTCGATGTGTTCAGTCCATCAATCTTGAGTAGAATACGGCAGATGAGCGGAGAAGCAGCTTATAAACCGTATGGCAGGAGAGGTGTAGCAGTCATAGGTAGTGTCACATTTGTTCAATGTGGAAGTAGGTCGTGCCCAAGAATTAGGCAAGCGAAGGATTCCTAAGTATTAAGATCCCAAGAAGTTGAACACTACCTATGACTGCTGCACCTCTCCTGCCATACGGTTTATAAGCTGCTTCTCCGCTCATCTGCCGTATTCTACTCAAGATTGATGGACTGAACACATCGACTCAAGGTTGAGGGACTGATTACCTCATTCTCCTCCTGTTCTTCAAGTTTCTCCTATGTATGGACTGATGAAGCCACTGTGTGGCGAAACGTTTCCTCAATAAAGATACCCAAGAGTTGCACATGTGTCTAATTTATCAGGGGTTGTCCTAGAAAAGGTTG
The DNA here is from genome assembly GCF_038502225.1 of Cherax quadricarinatus. Taxonomy (NCBI): domain Eukaryota; kingdom Metazoa; phylum Arthropoda; class Malacostraca; order Decapoda; family Parastacidae; genus Cherax; species Cherax quadricarinatus. Next base: position 266,219 of record NW_027195101.1, read on the forward strand.
GAGGGAGGGAGGTGAAGGAAGTTTTGTGTGTGAGGGACTTGGACATACAGCATGCATGCATATGCATGTGTGTGTGTGTGTGTGTGTGTGTGTGTGTGTGTGTGTGTGTGTGTGTGTGTGTGTGTGTGTGTGTGTGTGTGTGTGTGTGTGTGTGTGTGTGTGTGTGTGTGTGTGTGTGTGTGTGTGTGTGTGTGTGTGTGTGTGTGTGTGTGTGTGTGTGTGTGTGTGTGTGTGTGTGTGTGTGTGTGTGTGTGTGTGTGTGTGTGTGTGTGTGTGTGTGTGTGTGTGTGGGTGTGTGTGTGTGTGTGTGTGTGTGTGTGTGTGTGTGTGTGTGTGCGTGTGTGTGTGTGTGTGTGTGTGTGTGTGTGTGTGTGTGTGTGTGTGTGTGAGGTAGGTGTGACGGCAAATGATTTTTGGGACTATGTGCTGTTGGAGTGTGAACAAGGTAACATTTTGTAAAGGGATTCAAAGAAACCAGTTAGCCAGACTTGAGTCCTGGAGGTGGGAACTTTGTCTCGGTAGGAGAGAGCCAGTGTGATAAAAAACAACATTCAAACAACTATGGAACACAACATTAAAGATAACTCACCACAATCCACTTGTTCTTCATTACATCAAAGATTGTTAGTCGTTCCTCTGGGTCCGTACGCAGCATCCCCTTGATTAGGTCTTTGGCTTCTTGGCTCACATTAGCCCACTCGGGGTTAGGAAAAGTGTACTGGCCAGTACGGATCCGCTTTTTCATCCCCGGCGATATTGCGTGGCCGTGATTGCTGTAGAAGGGAGGGAAACCACAAAGCCTGGGGAAAGAGAAAAAAAAATTAAGGAGATGAAGAATGGTGTTGATTAATGGTTACAAAGACAAACAGAAAGAAACTTCAGGTGTGATGCTTACACCTCTCTCTCTCTAGATTACTTGTGAATTGTTCCATTCACATTATTGGGTGTTAATGTTGCAGTTTAAAAACTGTAGTGTAAAGCACCCTTCTGGCAAGACAGTGATGGAGTGAATGATGGTGAAAGTTTTTCTTTTTCGGGCCACCCTGCCTTGGTGGGAATCGGCCAGTGTGATAATAAAAAAAAAAAAAAATAGTCTATCATACTCTTATAATAATCTATGTCACTATATATTGTCTATCATACTCTTATAATAATCTACAGTGTCTATTATACTCTTATAATAATGTGAAGTGCCTATTATACTCTTATAATAATCTTAAGTGAACAAGTATCTAGTAGAAAGAAAATATAAAATAATCACAATATCAGGCTGGAACAATTT
>NW_027195101.1:272500-275000 GCF_038502225.1 Cherax quadricarinatus
CAGGTACGTCTTGCTACTTCTACTTATACTTAGGTCACAATACACATACATGTACAAGCATATATATATATATACACACCCCTCTGGGTTTTCTTATATTTTCTTTCTAGTTCTTGTTCTTGTTTATTTCCTCTTACCTCCATGGGGAAGTGGAACAGAATTCTTCCTCTGTAGACCATGCGTGTTGTAAGAGGCGACTAAAATGCCGGGAACAAGGGGCTAGTAACCCCTTCTCCTGTATATATTACTAAATGTAAAAGGAGAAACTTTTGTATTTCCTTTTGGGCCACCCCGCCTCGGTGGGATACGGCTGGTGTGTTATCCTATTTCACTCTTTACAAAAGCCAGCTCTATCTACAGTACAGGAGAGCCCCACTTATACAGCAGGCTAGGTTCCTGGTTACTGTAGAGCCCCACTTATACAACAAGTTACATTCCAGGCTGCTATAGGGCCCAGCTTAGCCAGCAGGTTAGGTTCCAGGCTACTGCCGTAAAGGGAAAATCACTGTAAAGTGAATCGTAGCTTTTTTTTACTTTCAAATGCATATAAAAGCCTAATAACATGTTTACACTATCAAACATTAAGTGAGCAATAGAGCTAGGCCTAAAAACAATGCATATACAGCACACACATTACTTATCTTAAAATATTTTTGTCCTCAGCATATAGTGTGGGGTGAATATATTGTAGGAAGTCTCAATAAATGAAGAATGGCTAGAACTGAAAACCGCTGTAAAGTGAAGCGCTGTTAAGTGCTGTAAAGTGAAGCGCTGTTAAGTGCTGTAAAGTGAAGTGCTGTTAAGTGGGGGGGGGCCTCCTGTATACCACCCATAACAGTCAACTAGGACCTAGGAACCCATTTACTAAATAGGGAAAGTAGGTGAAAAAAGCGTTGTTAGTATGTCTCGCCCTGCTCAGAGCCAAACTCGGGTCCCATTGGGTATGAGCAGGATCGAGTACCCGGGTCTCTCTGGGCATGTGGCTCAACCGTGCTACCACCGACCATCACATCGCTTAGGTTTAGCCCTACAGAAACTACACATAAACACTACTGCAACACTACAAAAGTACTACTGCAACACTACAAAAATACTACTGCAACACTACATAAATACCACTGCAACACTATATAAATACACTGCAACACTACAAAAATACCACTGCAACAATACAGAAACACTACTGCAACACTACAAAAATGTCAATACATGATAAAACTCTCTTGGATGGATGAGAAAGTGTGTTTCTGGGGAAGTGTTTCTGGTGATGTTTCACCCGTGATGGAGGAAACGTCTCAATACAGAAATGTAGTGACTTTCTCACTACCTGGTGACTTACACCAGCATTTAAAGCACCAGTATTCTCATACATGGTTACTGGCAGGTCACCTTCAACACCAGGACACCGCTCTACAGCACTACATCTCTTTAATACAAAGGTCACGGGTCACCTGTGAGTCACAGGGGTCACCAGTGAGTTACAGGGACACCTATGGTGGGCCACAGGTCACTTGTGTAAGTCACAGGTCACCTGTGACTTTCATATACTGTAATTACAAATATGTGACTGCCACCTTTTGTGACAGGTTAGAATGTTACTTGACTTTATAAGCAGGTACCTATAATGTTAACATAAGCAGGTACCTATAATGTTAACATAAGCAAGTACCTATAATGTTAGCATAAGTAGGTACCTATAATGTTAACATAAGCAGGTACCTATAATGTTAACATAAGTAGGTACCTATAATGTTAACATAAGCAGGTACCTATAATGTTAACATAAGCAAGTACCTATAATGTTAACATAAGCAGTTACCTTCAACGTGAACATAAGCAGGTACCTATAATGTTACCTACACAATAAGCAGGTATCTATAACATCACAAAGAGAGAAAAAAAAAGAAAAATGAAAGAGAGAGAGCCAGAGCAGACTTACTCATGCTAGCAAAGTGAGCGTGGACTTACTCATGCTAGCAAAGTGAGTGTGGACTTACTCATGCTAGCAAAGTGAGAGTGTGGACTTACTCATCCTAGCAGAGTGAGAGTGTGGACTTACTCATGCTAGCAAAGTGTGTGGACTTACTCATGCTGGCAAAGTGAGTGTGGACTTACTCATGCTAGCAGAGTGTGGACTTACTCATGCTAGCAAAGTGAGAGTGTGGACTTACTCATGCTAGCAAAGTGAGTGTGGACTTACTCATGCTAGCAGTGTGTGGACTTACTCATGCCAGCAGAGTGAGTGTGGACTTACTCATGCTAGCAGAGTGTGGACTTACTCATGCTAGCAAAGTGAGAGTGTGGACTTACTCATGCTAGCAAAGTGAGAGTGTGGACTTACTCATGCTAGCAAAGTGAGTGTGGACTTACTCATGCTAGCAAAGTGAGAGTGTGAACTTACTCATGCTAGCAGTGTGTGGACTTACTCATGCTAGCAGTGTGTGGACTTACTCATGCTAGCAAAGTGAGTGTGGACTTACTCATGCTAGCAAAGTGAGAG
>NW_027195101.1:280000-305000 GCF_038502225.1 Cherax quadricarinatus
TAATTTTGCTTAATAATGGCCATAAAATGCATAAACAGTAATGGTGGCAGCTCTTCAAAGCCTAAGAGAAGCTGTGAAGCGCTTCCATAAGTGAAAAAGTGCTAATTCTTAACTTACTGTGCATAATTTAGCAATTAAACTTCATCATAGTCATGTATGTAAATGAAGACATACACTCTCACTTAGCGATGTACTCGTTTAACGACCGCTTGGACTTATGATGGGCTCTGACCAGTAAGCAAACCTATGTATATCTGAGCTGATTTCCTCTATTCTGTTTATTACACTATACCGTACACTACTGTATAAACATTTAAAAATATACCAGAAATATTATAAATAGTACAAAGGTGGCATTAAAACAACATCAAAGATGGTTGACACGAACCCACTAATAATATAGCACGTTCCTCGCTTAACGGCTAAATCGTTTACCGACCTACTCTTAGGAATGGAACTCCATCGTTATGTGAGGAGAGACTGTATAGGGTTTGCTAGTATCCATGGTAGGTCTTGGAACGTATCCCCAGTGGATATGGGGGGACTACTATACATATACCGTAGGCCTTCACTTAATCAGTAGGTCCTTGGAAACTGCAACTTAAGCGAAATGACGTACTGTAGAGTACCACTTATATGGCAAGCTAGGTTCCTGGCTACTGCCAGAAAGCGGACATCGCCAGAAAGCAGAACACCATTTTTCCACTCGTAAATGCATATAAGTAACAGATAACAAGTTTACACTAACGTACGGGTGGGCCGCGGTGACCACATTAGAGTCAGATGGGAGGAGTCGTATCGCGAGTTTTGGTCATAACTTGAAATGTCTGTATTGGTGGAACACTGTAAGGCGAAACACCATAAAGCAGGCCCCTACTGTATAACAAACCCAATTTTACCATAGGCTAATTGATACTGCAAGGAGCACCTCCTACCACTACAGCTCAAAAACAAACAATAACAAATATGGTGTGCTTGCCATGCCCTTTCGTACCGCATCATTTATCATTGTGCATTTGTATGATTATCATATGCTTTACAGACAGTGGAACTGGCTGGGAATCAATTTTTTTTCCTCATCGTTATAATGTTACAACACTGAACAAAACCAAATAAAATAACGTTATTCAAGGACCTGCCGTACACAGCCTCTCCTCACTTAATAACAGAGTTCCGTTGCTAAGACCACGTCGGTAAACGAATCATCGCTAAGCGAGGAGCATACTATAATGGTAGTGGGTTTGCTCCTTGCTTAGCGATGAATTCGTTTACCGACGTGGTCTTAGCAACGAAACTCTGTCATTAAGTGAGAAGAGGCTGTGTACAGCAGGTCCTTCAATAACGTTATTTCATTTGGTGATTTTGTTCAGTGTTGTTACGTTATAACGATGAGGAAAAAAAATTTATTCTCAACCATCTCTGATATTGTTTTAATGTCACCTTTCCACCATTTATAACATTTTTAGTATATTTTTAAATGTTTATGTAGTAGTTTACCGTATATTGGAATAAACAGAATAAGAGAAATCAGCTCTAATATACATTATTTACGTATGTATACTGGTCAGAGAGTCCATCATAAGTCCGAGTTGTTGGTAAACAAGTACGTCGTTAAGCGAGGAGAGGCTGTATATACATATATATCACCACTCTTTAGGAAGAGACCCCAAAACAGTTGACTAACACCCAGGTATCTAAAGATGCTCTTTACTTTACAACGGTTCGGCTTACGATTTTATGATGGTGCGATAAATTACATTCAGTATTGTACATTTATTGATAAGGATAATCTTGTATTCATTTATTTACTTTTCAGTACTGGTATTTAGCTACATTAATTATTTCTTTATTTACTTATACGGTGACGGTAGTTATTTATTACTTATTTATTTATCATATCATATACATGTATTCATATTCAACTTATATTTTCAACCTATGACGGGTTCCCCAGAAAGTAACCCCATTGTAAGTCAAGGTCCACCTGTATTTATTTCTAAGTGAATGGGTAGCAGGTATGAGATTTGCCTACAAGTCTTGATGCAATCAGAATTAAACCTAACCCCATTGGATGAGAGCTGAAGGCACTACCAGAGCTACAAGCTACCCATGGCAACTTCAATATAAACACAGCAAAATGTCGAAATTAACCGACACCAATTTTACACAACAATAAATATTGCTGTAGATAAATGGTTAGGAGAATCGATAGGACGATGAATTAAGACACTTGGGTATCTACTGATACCCGTGTGTTGCACAAGTGTCTACTGATACCCGTGTTGCACAAGTGTCTACTGATACCCGTGTGTTGCACAAGTGTCTAATCCATCAACAAATATTGCTAGAAGGAAACATATCGTGAGAATGGTAAATAAATAGCATACAAAGAGTACCTACCACTCCATGACTACCAACAAACATTTCTGATTGTTGTAAATGTTTTCATAAACATCAATTACTGCTACAACATGGGGACACGTTGATCCCCGACAGTGAAGGTCCACCTCTCTTCTGGACTTTGGACTATCACGCAGAACCTATGGGAGAATTTTCAGCCTGTCATGTCAAGCGATAATATAAAATATCGAAGTTGAAAGGTTAGTTAACAATGCTCGTGCAACGCTTGGGTGTTTCAATTGTGGAAATGTTTGGCCTGCCAGTGGCTTCCTTAGTTCAGTACAGAGAAGAATGGTGGATGATCAGGAGGAGGTTGAGGTAATCAGTCCCTCAACCTGGAGTTGCTGTAATCAGTCCAGAGTCCATGTGATCAATTCATCAATCTTGAATAAAGTAGTACAGTCCACGTGTGCATATGCTGCACTCTAATCAAGACTGATGGACTGATCACATGGAGTCCAGGATAAGAGATTGATTAAACCATACCATGGTTGGGGTTTGAACCTGCGGTCAGTGTGTCTCAAAACTCCAGACTGCGGGTTCAAACCCCACCCGTGGTATGATTTGTTTGCAATCGTATCATTACGATTTTGTGAGTCAAGAGACTGATTACCTCAAACTCCTCCTGATCTTCCACCGGTCTTCTCTGTATTGGACGGAAGAAGCCACTGGCTGGCGAAACATTTCCACAAAGTACCCAAGTGTTACACGAGTCTTATTCATCAGCTTGTCGGTTTTCTGAACCATTCATATACGTACATGTACACTTGGTCAACAATAAACACCAATCAGCCGTGAGACATCAGTCTTCTTGCTTAGTTTACACCCATCAACAAATGTGTATAAAATCAGTGTGGTTATTGTGATATAATACCAAACAGTTTACAATACTGTAAACTAACTACATGTATACTATACATGTATACTCTTACAGGTAAACCCTATCCTGGGAAGTTGAGACTGATTATCATGTTCTATTTGATTTTAAAAACACTAAAACTGTATATTTATCCAATAATTCCAACATTTCATATCTAACATTATCAAATTTACAATGTCATTATTAACTTGGTATTGTAGTGACCAATTCGCTTGTAGTATATTACGTATATCAATCATTATATAAAATTTTTTATTTCTTGATGCAGTACAAGATAATGTAATTAACATACAAGGAAATATTGGTAGGCAATGTTGGGCAAGCTAATGTTTAAATGTTACTTAAGAATTAGACTATTAAGAAGGACTTTTATATAGTTACTTATGATCATATGTACAATAAGGAAGCTAATGAACGAATGGTACAATTTCAAAAGTCTTATTTTACACTATTTCAATGATCTTCAGTTTTGTGGATTGACAATATTAGAACACTGCTGTAGGTCCACTTAAAGTTGCATTATTTTAATTTAGTTACCTCTCAATAACCTATGTCTAGTTTTGAGTAGTGTATGTACCTCTTAGTATTAGTCTGCCTGAAATACACTGCATGCTAGTGGCTTTCTATTGTGCTTAACAATATTAATTAAAGTAGGACCCCCGTATCCGCGAGTCTGCAGTTCTTCAAAGCCTAAGAGAAGTCGTGAAGTGCTTCCCATCAGTGAAACAGCGATAATTCTCCACTTATTGTGCGTAATTTATCAAACTTTGTAATAGGAAAGTACGTAAATGAAAAAGATCCGTCTATAGCCTCTCCTCACTTAATGACGGGGTTCCGTTAAGACCACATCGGTAAATGAATTCGTTGCTAAGTGAGGAACATACTATAATGGTAGTGAGTTTGTGTCAACCATCTTTGATATTGTTTTAATGTCACCTTTGCACCATTTATGACATTCTTGGTATATTTTTAAATGTTTATACAGTAGTGTACTGTATATTGTTATAAACAGAATAGAGGAAATCAGCTCTAATATACATTATTTAGGCATAAATACTGGTCAGAGAACCCGTTGTAAGTCCGAGGCGTTGGTAAACGAGTACATCGCTAAGTGAGGAGAGGCTGTATAAAGTTCGCCACTATCCACAGTTTCAGTATTAGCGGCAGGTCGTTGTAATGCATCCCCTGTAGATACAGGGGTCCTACTGTACATATAAACTACATTTCTTATACTGCAAAAAGAAATACAGTTCGTTTGTTTGGTGCGTTTGTAATGGCAGGTCATTCTCGCATCTACTCACGCACCTGTCCAATCTGTTTTTAAAGCTACCTAGAGCACTTGATGCAACAACACTACCTGGCTCAAGTGGTAGTGCCTTCAGCTTGCAAAAAAAGTATTTCAACGCTGCGTAATTTGTGAAAGCGCACATCTACACACGGAAATGACACACTGGGATGAAGGGATAGAGAATACATAAAATGCAGTGTAATCAGTGTAATGCACCGATACGTATTAGTCAATGCTCAAATTGATGGATTAGCGTTGGATAACTCGACTAACCAAATGAGCCCACTGGCTGGATAACTTGCCCTCGGTGACTTGGATAATCACTAACATCACCGGACACCAACAATATAGATTTAATAATAATAACAATGACAATAATAATAATGACAATATAAATAACAATAACAACAATAATAGTAATAATAATTAATAATACCAATACAAATAAAAATAATAATAATAGTCGCCCTGCCTTTACGGGAGATGACACATTAAAAATAGTCATGATAATGTCACGAGCTATATTAATATCAAATTATGCACTAAACCTGTATGGGTTAGAAATTATTTGATTAGTCACGTGGATGCTGCTGGAATATCATATTCACAGGGAAGCTCTAAACCTGTAGGGGAATGAGATGTAAAATATTTTATTGGGATAATTAACCCTGAGGGTTGGTAACCCAGTTAAGCCACGCTGTCTGGCTTATTTCCATTGGGGTCTTTGGACCTCCTTCCCCAGGATGCAACCCCCACCAGTCACCTAGTATCTAGGTAACTACTTAATGCTAGGTGAACACTGAATTACCTACTTAATGCTAGGTGAACACCCAGGTACCTGCTTAATGCTAGGTGAACACCCAGGTACCTACTTAATGCTAGGTGAACACTGAATTACCTACTTAATGCTAGGTGAACACTGAATTACCTACTTAATGCTAGGTGAACACTGAATTACCTACTTAATGCTAGGTGAATACCCAGGTACCTACTTAATGCTAGGTGAACACCAAATTACCTACTTAATGCTAGGTGAACACCCAGGTACCTACTTAATGCTAGGTGAACACCCAGGTACCTACTTAATGCTAATTTCACTTATAAAAAGCACACTAAACCCACAGGGGTAATGAGGGACTTAATTTTCCATGTTGCTCCTATTTACCTCATTGTCCCTGATTACCTAACAGTAAATAGAGAGACCTATTTTTCTGACACTGAAAACCCGTATGGGCAACGACTTAATTTCACCACCGTGTGGCTCCTAAGCCAGGATAACCTAATTAAGGTATATAATGGGACCTATTTCCACCTTGATACCTATTTTCCCATTGAAAAAATGGGGTAAACAGCACCCCAGTGTGGCTCCTAAGCCAGGATAGCCTAAGTAAAGGTGCACAATGGAACCTATTTCCACCCTGACACCTACTTCTACTGATACATCTTATCTCCCTGATACACCCCGTCAACTAACTACACGAATACCACCTGGTGGTTCACACTTACACTCACTCATTTGACCATAAACAGAAATATTAATCTCAATCTTAAAATAATGAATCCTGTGATACTCCAATACTGAAACTATATACTGTGCCAAAACAAAAGCATTCACATTGCTAAACTCACAAACTAGTATTTAGTCACTTAGCCATAATACCAACTTACCTCATAATTTGTAATATTTTACGATTAAGAATAAAACTAAGTCTGCCCGAAATGCCTAACCATGCTAGGCGTTCTAGTGGTACACTGTGTAATACGTAGCCATGCTAGGTGTTCTAGTGGTACACTCTGTAATGCCTAGCCATGCTAGGTGTTCTAGTGGTACACTCTGTAATACCTAGCCATGCTAAGCGTTCTAGTGGTACACTCTGTAATGCCTAGCCATGCTAAGTGTTCTAGTGGTACTCTCTGTAATACCTAGCCATGCTAGGTGTTCTAGTGGTACACTGTGTAATACCTAGCCATGCTAGGTGTTCTAGTGGTACACTGTAATGCCTAGCCATGCTAGGTGTTCTAGTGGTACACTCTGTAATACCTAGCCATGCTAGGTGTTCTAGTGGTACACTCTGTAATACCTAGCCATGCTAAGTGTTCTAGTGGTACACTCTGTAATACCTAGCCATGCTAGGTGTTCTAGTGGTACACTGTGTAATACCTAGCCATGCTAAGTGTTCTAGTGGTACACTCTGTAATACCTAGCCATGCTAGGTGTTCTAGTGGTACACTCTGTAATACCTAGCTATGCTAGGTGTTCTAGTGGTACACTCTGTAATACCTAGCCATGCTAGGTGTTCTAGTGGTACACTCTGTAATACCTAGCCATGCTAGGTGTTCTAGTGGTACACTCTGTAATACCTAGCCATGCTAAGTGTTCTAGTGGTACACTCTGTAATACCTAGCCATGCTAGGTGTTCTAGTGGTACACTGTGTAATACCTAGCCATGCTAGGTGTTCTAGTGGTACACTCTGTAATACCTAGCCATGCTAGGTGTTCTAGTGGTACACTCTGTAATACCTAGCCATGCTAGGTGTTCTAGTGGTACACTGTGTAATACCTAGCCATGCTAGGTGTTCTAGTGGTACACTCTGTAATACCTAGCCATGCTAGGTGTTCTAGTGGTACACTGTGTAATACCTAGCTATGCTAGGTGTTCTAGTGGTACACTCTGTAATACCTAGCCATGCTAGGTGTTCTAGTGGTACACTCTGTAATACCTAGCCATGCTAGGTGATCTAGTGGTACACTCTGTAATACCTAGCCATGCTAAGTGTTCTAGTGGTACACTCTGTAATACCTAGCCATGCTAGGCGTTCTAGTGGTACACTCTGTAATACCTAGCCATGCTAGGTGTTCTAGTGGTACACTCTGTAATACCTAGCCATGCTAAGTGTTCTAGTGGTACACTCTGTAATACCTAGCCATGCTAAGTGTTCTAGTGGTACACTCTGTAATACCTAGCCATGCTAAGTGTTCTAGTGGTACACTCTGTAATACCTAGCCATGCTAGGTGTTCTAGTGGTACACTGTGTAATACCTAGCCATGCTAGGTGTTCTAGTGGTACACTGTGTAATACCTAGCCATGCTAGGTGTTCTAGTGGTACACTGTGTAATACCTAGCCATGCTAGGTGTTCTAGTGGTACACTCTGTAATACCTAGCCATGCTAACTGTGTAATACCTAGCCATGCTAGGTGTTCTAGTGGTACACTGTAATACCTAGCCATGCTAGGTGTTCTAGTGGTACACTCTGTAATACCTAGCCATGCTAGGTGTTCTAGTGGTACACTGTAATACCTAGCCATGCTAGGTGTTCTAGTGGTACACTCTGTAATCATTATTTTACTACATGTAAACCTCACAATAACCAAATTCTGTAAACTCAGCATTGTAATCCTTATAGAGAATAAACTTTGAATTTGAATACCTATTTTCACAATGAAATGCTGTAAACCCGTATGGGCACCTCATTTCGCCCACTTGTGGCTGCTAACCTAGGATTACCTAATTAAGGTACATACTAGTACCTACTTCCACTGGTACCTATTGATAAAATGCGGTAAACCCGCATGGGCGATGATTCATTTCACCCCGCGTGGCTCCTAAGCCAGGTAAACCTGGCATAGGTACACAATGGAACCCATTTCCACCACGATACCTAATTTCCCACTGAAAAAAACCGTGGTAAACCCGCGTGGGCGATGACTCATTTCACCCCTTGTGGTCCCTAAGCCAGAAAAACCTAACTAGGTACACAATGGGACCCATTCCCACCGCGATACCTAATTTCCCCGTGGATTAAAAAAACGCTGCAAACCCGTATGGGCGACGGTAGACTTCCCCTCCCCCCCAGGGGCATTACCTTAAGCGCATATTTCCTCTGGTCTCTCTTACTGAAGCACTCGACAACCTTGCCGTTGATACCTAGGCCTAAAACATTGCTGGAAATAACGTAGTCCTCCAGTATAGGCTTATTCTTGGTGTTGACGCAGACTGTTGGGCGGCTCCTGCCTCCTTCCTCACCCTCCTCCACCATCATGGGCTCCTCCATCATACCTGCGCACTTCCTCCCTCTTTCTGGCCACGTTACATGTCACCAGGTGAGTTAGAAATGGGGGAAAATGGAGGAAATATGACGGTGGTCTTGCTGCCTCTCAGCCACCATAGTTTACACTGCCGGATGATCGTCTTCCTCCCTCACGTTTTTCAGGATTATCTACATCGTATTTCTAAACTCGCTCACCTGCCGTTATTTACACGAATTTGTTCCCTGTATACCCGTACGTAATGGTATTTTCCCCCGTCAAAATCATATTTCCCACTAAATGTAAATTTCCGCTATTTTATACAAATCGATTCTCCTATTTACCTATAAATCCCCCGCTCATATAAATCCCCAACTCAAGTATTAAATACATTCTCCAGAGCCATTAAAGACTCCAATAACCATCAAAATCAACAAAAAAAATTAAACTATGTCAAGAAAATCTACTTAATGATACTCAAAATATAATTTAATTTTGGTCATGATTTTCAAAGTGGAGGTAATAATGGACGCTAAAAGTTACATTCATTGTTGTGCCCAGAATAATAATTAATATCACGTTAATTAACTTAATAGGCTTGTTTTTAGGCCTCACGGACAATTACGAATTTATATAATGATTTTATATAGAAAATTATATATAATATATGATAAAATAACCCAATACAGGGAGGAAATGAGACTTTTTTCTCACTCACATCAAAACGTTTTCCTCAATATTTGCTAATAAATACCGGATAATAAGACCCTTTTGTTTGATTTATTATCCGGAAGGGTTAATAAACGTAAGGTTTATTAATCCGGAGAGTTAATAAGCCAGGGTAACCCAGTAAAGCCAGTTATTACTGGCTTATTTCTACAGTGGGTCCTCTGAACCTCCCCCAGGATGCTACCCACTCTGGTCACCTAGCACAAGGTACCTACTTACTGTTAGGTGGACAGTGGTAGCAGGTGTAAGGTGACTAACACCCAGGTACCTACTTATTGCTAGGTGAACAGGGACAGCAGGTGTAAGGTGGCTAACACCCAGGTACCTACTTATAGCCAAGTGCATAGTGGTAGGTAGGTAGGTAGGTACCTGGGTGTTAGTCACCTTACACCTTTTGTCACTGTTCACCTAGCAGTAAGTAGGTACCTGGGTGTTAGTCACCTTACACCTGCTGCCCCAGTTCACATAGCAGTAAGTAGGTACCTGGGTGTTAGTCACTGTACACCTGCTGTCACTGGTCACCTAGCAGTAAGTAGGTACCTGGGTGTTAGTCACCTTACACCTGCTGCCCCAGTTCACATAGCAGTAAGTAGGTACCTGGGTGTTAGTCACTGTACACCTGCTGTCACTGGTCACCTAGCAGTAAGTAGGTACCTGGGTGTTAGTGGACTGGTGTGGGTGGCATCCTGGGGAAGAAAATTGAAAAACCACAATAGGAATAAGACACTTGTGGCCCGGTGGCCTGGTGGCTAAAGCTCCCGCTTCACACACGGAGGGCCCGGGTTCGATTCCCGGCGGGTGGAAACATTTCGACATGTTTCCTTACACCTGTTGTCCTGTTCACCTAGCAGCAAATAGGTACCTGGGTGTTAGTCGACTGGTGTGGGTCGCATCCTGGGGGACAAGATTAAGGACCCTAATGGAAATAAGTTAGACAGTCCTCGATGACGCACTGACTTTCTTGGGTTATCCTGGGTGGCTAACCCTCCGGGGTTAAAAATCCGAACGAAATCTTATCTTATCTCACTTGGTCTGACTTTTTGGGTTATCTGCTGGGTAATTTACACATGTTAATTATCCCACGAATTATCAAAGTTTGAAGACGATCAGAAGAATCATTCTCCAGCAATTGAGTTAATTCCAGTGATTCCATTTTTTTTCGTCACTGCCAGTAAAAATTTTAATTTGCATCTACTGGAGTCTACCTGGAGTATACATGGAGTCTACCTGGAGTATACAAGGAGTCTACCTGGAGTATACAAGGAGTCTACCTGGAGTATACATGGAGTCTACCTGGAGTATACAAGGAGTCTACCTGGAGTATACAAGGAGTCTACCTGGAGTATACATGGAGTCTACCTGGAGTATACAAGGAGTCTACCTGGAGTATACAAGGAGTCTACCTGGAGTATACAAGGAGTCTACCTGGAGTATACAAGGAGTCTACCTGGAGTATACAAGGAGTCTACCTGGAGTATACAAGGAGTCTACCTGGAGTATACAAGGAGTCTACCTGGAGTATACAAGGAGTCTACCTGGAGTATACAAGGAGTCTACCTGGAGTATACAAGGAGTCTACCTGGAGTATACAAGGAGTCTACCTGGAGTATACAAGGAGTCTACCTGGAGTATACAAGGAGTCTACCTGGAGTATACAAGGAGTCTACCTGGAGTATACATGGAGTCTACCTGGAATCTACCTGGAGTGTGTACTGGGGGTCAACGCCCCCGCAATCCGGTCCATGACTAGGCATCGTGGTGGGTCAGGACCTGATCGGCCAGGCTGTTACTGCTGGCTGCACGTGGTTTCTGCTCCTTCCTGAAGACAACCAGGGGTCTATAGGTAATCCCCCTTATGTATACTGTGAGGCAGTTGAACAGTCTTGGGCCCCTGACATTTTTTGTGTAGTCTCTTAGCGTACTCATGGTGCCCCTGCTTTTCATTGGGGGAATATTGCGCCACCTGTCCAGTCTTTGAGGTGTCCCGTAGCTCGATCGCTAGGGCACTCAGCTCACACACTGAGGGCCGGAGTTCGAGTCTCCGGTACGGCTGGAAAACATTAGGGACGTGTTTCCATAAGACACCTGCTGTTTCTCTGTCATAAAAAATCATTTAGAATGTCGACCCTTAATCTGATTAACGATTCACTCAACACTGAGTCATATTGGGATTTCAGTATCTCACTCATTTCTTTACTGTTATTTGTGTAAGTCCCGTCTCGTTTAAGCAAGGTCCTAATACTGGTTTTTGCCCTAGATTTGGCATAACTAAGTTCCTCCTGTGTTTCTTGGCTCTTGATTCCCTGAACTTAAGTTCGATATTTGCTGTTCCTCTGACCAGTGTCTCCCTTCGTATTTCAGATATACTGGCCCCTCTCAGCAGCTCTGTGATTCTTCATCTTCGCTTGTATAGGAAGCGTCTCTCTCTTTCTAGTTTACATCTTCTCTTCCTTTTACTTAAAGTAATGTGCCTTGACTCAAGAAATCGTAATGACACGATTGCAAACAAACCATACCCCCGGCCGGGATTGAACCCGCGGTCATAGAGTCTCAAAACTCCAGCCCGTCGCGTTAGCCACTAGACCAGCTAGCCACAATAAGATTCATCCAACTAGGTATATTTGTACACCATTGGAAGGTTAGCACAGGCACCTCTGTGACCACAAATGCAAGTTTTTACAGACGAATCTCCAGCTAGCGTGGCCGTGACGAACTCTAGCTCAAGTCCCTTCACCGCCTTGAGCATGCCTCAAGTGCCACAGAGATGATTTTTAGCAAAGGTTCGGATCCATGTTTAGGATATCTTCCCAGCTTGTTTCATTTAGGACATGATTGGCTTGATCCCATTGTATGTTTTTGTTATTTAAGTTCTATTTGGTGAAGGCATCCTCATAGGTAATCACCATATACTGGTCAGGAGCCCAGTGCAAGATAAGATAAGATAAGATTTCGTTCGGATTTTTAACCCCGGAGGGTTAGCCACCCAGGATAACCCAAGAAAGTCAGTGCGTCATCGAGGACTGTCTAACTTATTTCCATTGGGGTCCTTAATCTTGTCCCCCAGGATGCGACCCACACCAGTCGACTAACACCCAGGTACCTATTTGCTGCTAGGTGAACAGGACAATATGTGTAAGGAAACGTGTCGAAATGTTTCCACCCGCCGGGAATCGAACCCGGGCCCTCCGTGTGTGAATCGGGAGCTTTAGCCACCAGGCCACTGTGGCTGTGATCTGAGTGTATTGTTTTAGATATTGTTATATTTCGTACCAGGTCGTTATTATTAGTGAAGATGAGGTCAAGTGTATTTTTCAGTTTTTCTCTGGTTTAAGGTGAATTTGATGCAGAGATTTAATAGTTCGTGAGTGTGTGTACTCACCTAATTGTGGTTGCAAGGGTCGAGACTCAGTTCCTGCCCCCGCCTCTTCACTGATCGCTACTAGGTCCTCTCTCTCTCTGCTTCCTGAGCTTCGCTACTAGGTCCTGTCTCTCTCTGCTTCCTGAGCTTCGTCATACCTCGTCTTAAAGCTATGTATTGTTCCTGCCTCCACTACATCACTTCCTGACGACTCTGTGACTAAAGAAATACTTCCTAACATTCCTGTGACTCATCTGGGTCTTCAACTTCCAATTGTGACCCCTTGTTTCTGTGTCCCATCTCTGGAACATTCTGTCTCTGTCCACCTTATCTATTCCACGCAGTATTTTGTATGTAGTTATCATGTCTCCACTGACCCTCCTGTCCTCCAGTGTCGTCAGTTCGATTTCCCTCAACCTTTCTTAAGATAAGATAAGATAAGATTTCGTTCGGATTTTTAACCCCGGAGGGTTAGCCACCCAGGATAACCCAAGAAAGTCAGTGCGTCATCGAGGACTGTCTAACTTATTTCCATTGGGGTCCTTAATCTTGTCCCCCAGGATGCGACCCACACCAGTCGACTAACACTCAGGTACCTATTTGCTGCTAGGTGAACAGGACAACAGGTGTAAGGAAACGTGTCGAAATGTTTCCACCCGCCGGGAATCGAACCCGGGCCCTCCGTGTGTGAAGCGGGAGCGTTAGCCACCAGGCCACCGGGCAACTAGCCTTGTTGTAAACCTTTGCACTTTCTCTAATTTCTTGACGTGCTTCACCAGGTGTGGGTTTCAAACTGGTGCTGCATACTCCAGTATGGGCCTGATGTACACCTTGTACAGTGTCTTGAACGATTCCTTACTAAGGTATCGGAACACTATTCTCAGGTTTGCCAGGCGCCCATATGTTGCAGCAGTTATCTGGTTGATGTGTGCCTCCGGAGACATGTTTGGTGTTATGGTCACCCCAAGATCTTTCTCCTTGAGTGAGGTCTTTAGTCTTTGTCCACCTAGCCTATACTTTGTCTGCTGTCTTCTTTGCCCTTCCCCAATCTTCATGACTTTGCATTTGGCGGGGTTGAATTCGAGAAGCCAGTTGCTGGACCAGGTGTCCAGCCTGTCCAGGTCTCTTTGTGGTCCTACCTGATCTTCATCTGATTTAATTCTTCTCATTAACCTCACATCATCTGCGAACAGGGACACTTCTGAGTCTATCCCTTCCATCATGTCATTCACATATACCAGGAACAGTACTGGTCCTAGGACTGACCCCTGTGGGACCCGGCTCGTCACAGGTGCCCACTGTGATACCTCGTCACGTACCATGACTCGTTGTTGTCTCCCTGTCAGGTATTCTCTGATCTATTCCAGTGCCCTTCCTGTTACGTTTATACACCATATGGTATATAAATACACCCAGTTGGATGAATCTTATTGAAGCTAGCTGGCCCAGTGGCTAACGCGATGGTCAGGAGTTTCGAGACTCTCTGACCGTGGGTTCTATCCCCACCCGTGGTATGGTTTATTAGGGAAAGTTTTGGCCATCGCATCTTCATCACTTCTAATATATTATGGAGTGGTGTAGTATTTCTGTCGTTTCTTGCCAGTTTTCTTTTCCTTCCTGGCACTAAAAAAATCTTGGTCTCTGAAGTTTTTGTAACTACCCTGGTTTGTTCCCCCATGGTTTGTTCCCCCATGGTTTGTTCCCCCATGGTTTGTTCCCCCATGGTTTGTTCCCCCATGGTTTGTTCCCCCATGGTTTGTTCCCCCATGGTTTGTTCCCCCATGGTTTGTTCCCCCATGGTTTGTTCCCCCATGGTTTGTTCCCCCATGGTTTGTTTCCCCATGGTTTGTTTCCCCATGGTTTGTTCCCCCATGGTTTGTTTCCCCATGGTTTGTTCCCCCATGGTTTGTTCCCCCATGGTTTGTTCCCCCATGGTTTGTTCCCCATGGTTTGTTCCCCCATGGTTTGTTCCCCCATGGTTTGTTTCCCCATGGTTTGTTCCCCCATGGTTTGTTTCCCCATGGTTTGTTCCCCCATGGTTTGTTTCCCCATGGTTTGTTCCCCCATGGTTTGTTTCCCCATGGTTTGTTCCCCCATGGTTTGTTCCCCCATGGTTTGTTCCCCCATGGTTTGTTCCCCATGGTTTGTTCCCCCATGGTTTGTTCCCCCATGGTTTGTTTCCCCATGGTTTGTTCCCCCATGGTTTGTTTCCCCATGGTTTGTTCCCCCATGGTTTGTTCCCCCATGGTTTGTTCCCCATGGTTTGTTCCCCATGGTTTGTTCCCCCATGGTTTGGTCGCCCATGGTTTGTTTCCCCATGGTTTGTTCCCCCATGGTTTGTTTCCCCATGGTTTGTTTCCCCATGGTTTGTTCCCCCATGGTTTGTTTCCCCATGGTTTGTTCCCCCATGGTTTGTTTCCCCATGGTTTGTTCCCCCATGGTTTGTTCCCCCATGGTTTGTTTCCCCATGGTTTGTTCCCCCATGGTTTGTTCCCCCATGGTTTGTTCCCCCATGGTTTGTTCCCCATGGTTTGTTCCCCCATGGTTTGTTCCCCCATGGTTTGTTTCCCCATGGTTTGTTCCCCCATGGTTTGTTTCCCCATGGTTTGTTCCCCCATGGTTTGTTTCCCCATGGTTTGTTCCCCCATGGTTTGTTTCCCCATGGTTTGTTCCCCCATGGTTTGTTCCCCCATGGTTTGTTCCCCCATGGTTTGTTCCCCATGGTTTGTTCCCCCATGGTTTGTTCCCCCATGGTTTGTTTCCCCATGGTTTGTTCCCCCATGGTTTGTTTCCCCATGGTTTGTTCCCCCATGGTTTGTTCCCCCATGGTTTGTTCCCCATGGTTTGTTCCCCCATGGTTTGTTCCCCCATGGTTTGTTTCCCCATGGTTTGTTCCCCCATGGTTTGTTTCCCCATGGTTTGTTTCCCCATGGTTTGTTCCCCCATGGTTTGTTTCCCCATGGTTTGTTCCCCCATGGTTTGTTTCCCCATGGTTTGTTCCCCCATGGTTTGTTCCCCCATGGTTTGTTTCCCCATGGTTTGTTCCCCCATGGTTTGTTTCCCCATGGTTTGTTCCCCCATGGTTTGTTTCCCCATGGTTTGTTCCCCCATGGTTTGTTTCCCCATGGTTTGTTCCCCCATGGTTTGTTCCCCATGGTTTGTTCCCCCATGGTTTGTTCCCCCATGGTTTGTTTCCCCATGGTTTGTTCCCCCATGGTTTGTTTCCCCATGGTTTGTTTCCCCATGGTTTGTTCCCCATGGTTTGTTTCCCCATGGTTTGTTCCCCCATGGTTTGTTTCCCCATGGTTTGTTCCCCCATGGTTTGTTCCCCCATGGTTTGTTTCCCCATGGTTTGTTCCCCCATGGTTTGTTCCCCCATGGTTTGTTTCCCCATGGTTTGTTCCCCCATGGTTTGTTTCCCCATGGTTTGTTCCCCCATGGTTTGTTCCCCCATGGTTTGTTTCCCCATGGTTTGTTCCCCCATGGTTTGTTTCCCCATGGTTTGTTCCCCCATGGTTTGTTCCCCCATGGTTTGTTTCCCCATGGTTTGTTTCCCCATGGTTTGTTTCCCCATGGTTTGTTCCTCAATGGTTTGTTTCCCCATG
Source organism: Cherax quadricarinatus (assembly GCF_038502225.1). NCBI lineage: Eukaryota > Metazoa > Arthropoda > Malacostraca > Decapoda > Parastacidae > Cherax > Cherax quadricarinatus. The sequence goes on from NW_027195101.1 coordinate 296,290, forward strand.
GTTTGTTCCCCATGGTTTGTTCCCCCATGGTTTGTTTCCCCATGGTTTGTTTCCCCATGGTTTGTTCCCCCATGGTTTGTTTCCCCATGGTTTGTTTCCCCATGGTTTGTTCCCCCATGGTTTGTTTCCCCATGGTTTGTTCCCCCATGGTTTGTTCCCCCATGGTTTGTTTCCCCATGGTTTGTTCCCCCATGGTTTGTTTCCCCATGGTTTGTTCCCCCATGGTTTGTTTCCCCATGGTTTGTTTCCCCATGGTTTGTTTCCCCATGGTTTGTTCCCCCATGGTTTGTTTCCCCATGGTTTGTTCCCCATGGTTTGTTCCCCCATGGTTTGTTTCCCCATGGTTTGTTCCCCTGTTGTGATAGAAACACAGGCCTTATCTCTAGGCTTTATTGAACATAGAATCTTCATAGTACTTCTGCAACAACAAAATATAATGACTAGTACATCTAATAATAGCTTCTACAGGGATGGTGATGTCTTGCATATGTCAAGAGAAAAGTTGTAACTACAGGCCACATATTTAAACTCACCATGTAATCTGCATCGCTGATAAATGGATAAAGTAGGAGAGAATCACACACCATGTGTTGGTGCCCATGACACACACCAAACTGTTGTTGTTGTTAAGGGCCCCTAGAGGTGGTGCAGTATTATCCAGCTGCTGCTCCCCACAGGACCAGTATCACTACAATCTCCCCCTTCTAAAATATCAGAGACAGTAATCTCCCAAACTGTTAGGTGGGCGACGTACACGTCCCGACCTTCGTAGCCCTTGAGCCTCTTCACCAGGTTCGATATTTTCCAGCGGGGTTTGATTAACTGCTGGAGCAGAATCCTCTATTTCCATAGGGGTAGTCTCAAGGGGCTTTCCAGGAGAAAACGAAGCATCTTTCACATCTATTGGTGTATCTTGAGATTCCACACTAATAGGGATTTCAACTGGGGCTAAATGTCTTGTAGATACTGTAGTCTCTTCACCATTTTGGTAGCGAATGTGGGCGTAATGTGGATTAGCTTGCAGGAGCTCTACCTCTTCCACTAAAGGATCCGTCTTGTTCATCCTACGGTGACTCTTCAGGAGAACGGGTCCAGGATGACATAACCAAGTGGGCACGTAGGCTCCCGTAGAGGAACGACGTGAATAGTTGAGGAGTCTTTCATGAGGGGTTGCATTAGTAGCTGTGCACAGCAATGATCTAATAGAGTGAAGAGCATCAGGTAGGACAGTTTGCCAGTGTTGAACAGGTAGATTGTGCGACTTTAATGTCATTGTAACTGCCTTCCATATAGTACCATTGAACCGCTCCACTTGACCATTGCCTTGAGGGTTGTAGCTTGTTGTTCTGCTGCAGGCAATACCTTTGCTAGCCAAAAACTCCTGAAGTTCGTTACTCATGAACGAGGATCCCCTGTCTGAATGGATATAAGCTGGCATACCAAAAATAGAGAACAACTGTGAAAGACAACTAATAACAGTTGAAGCAGCCATATTTGCACAGGGGAATACAAAGGGAAACCTTGAATATTCATCTACTATGTTAAGGAAATACCTATTCTGATTTGTGCTTGGTAGAGGTCCTTTGAAATCTATATTCAATCTTTCGAAAGGCTGGGTGGATTTTATGAGATGAGTCTTCTCTGGCTGATGAAAGTTTGGCTTGCACTCTGCACATACTCTGCATGCTCTGATCACTTGTCGCACATCTTCCACTGAGTAGGGCATGTTCTTTGATTTGACAAAATGGTACAGGCGTGTAACTCCTGGGTGACACAAAGCCTTGTGGAGAGCTGAGAGTGATTGCAAATCATGACATGCTGCTCCACAGTGGGACCTAGAGAATGCATCAGGTGAGATGTTCTCTTGACCCGGTCGGTACAGAATATCAAAGTCATAACACGATAGTTCCATCCTCCAGCGTAATATCTTGTCATTCTTTATCTTACTTTTGTGCCTCTTGTCGAACATATACATCACGGACCGTTGGTCAGTCCTTATGGTGAAATGTCTACCAGTTAAATAATGCCTCCAGTGGCGAACTGCTTCTATGATGGCCTGGGCTTCCTTTTCTACAGCAGCATAACATTTCTCTGATCCTTGAAAAGTTCTCGAAAAGAAGGCTACTGGTCGTCCTGCCTGAGATAAGACTGCAGCACTGGCAATGTCAGATGCATCCGTTTCCACTTCGAATGGTAGGGACTCATCAATGGCTTGAACTACTGAGTTTTCAATGTCCTTTTTGAGAGTATGGAAAGCGGCTTCTGCTTCCTTTGTCACAGGAAATGTGGTAGCACTCAATGGGCGGACTTTACTTGAATAGTTGTAGATCCATTGTGAGTAATAAGCAAAGAGACCAAGAGTTCTTCGGAGTGACTTTTTGTCTTGAGGCATTGGAAGTTCCCGTAGAGGTCGTAGTCGTTCAGGGTCTGGGAATATTGAACCTCCTTCCACTACATAACCAAGGATGCTAAGCCTTTTAGTTGAAAAAGTGCACTTTTCCTCATTGTAACTGATATTTTTCTTCTTGGCGGCTTCCAAAAACTTATCAAGGTTTGCATCATGTTCCTCCTGGGTCTTGCCACAAATGGTAACATTATCTAAATACGCGTAGGTTCCCATGAGTTGCTCTTCCTGAATGAGTGAATCCATAATTCGTTGGAAGCAGGCTACCCCATTGGTGACTCCAAAAGGGACTCTGGTAAACTGATACAGGCCATCACTAGCCTGAAACGCTGTGTATGGTTTATCTTCATTCCTTATAGGGACTTGATGATAGGCACTCTGCAGATCAATTGTGCTAAACACGTAGTACTGAGCAATTTTGTTCACTGTATCGTCAATTCGAGGTAGAGGGTACCCATCAAGAAGTGTAAATTTGTTGATTGTCTCAGAGTAATCGATAGCCAGTCTCCGTTTCCTATAACCATCTTTAACAACAACAACCTGTGCACGCCAAGGGGAATCACTCGGTTCTATAATACCCTCCTTCAGCAGCCTCTGAGTTTCTTTCTCAATGAACATCCGATCCTCATAAGAATAGCGGCGTGACTTAGCTGATATAGGATGGCAATCCGCGGTAAGATTTGCAAACAGCTTTGGTGGGTCTACCCTTAAAGTGCTAAGTCCACAGACAACAAGAGGAGGCAGTTCACCTCCATATGTTAAGGTGACACTACCATGCAGCTTCTGAAAGTCCTGACCAAGGATAACATCAGAGCACAGTTGTGGCAGAATAGCTAAATGTACATCTTGATAATCCTTTCCATTAACTCTGAGATTTACCTTACAAAACCCTAAGGTCTGAATAGAGAGAGATGTTGATGCCATGGAAACGGTACCTGATGAGTGATGTAGAGTCAAGGAGAGCCGTTTAACTAAGTCAAGGTTGATGAAACTCTCTGAGCTGCCACTATCAATAAGACCATCTACTTCTGTTCCTTTGATGAATACTTTCACAACTGCCTTTGACAGTGAATTTGGAGTAGCCGCAGAAGTCACTGTTGCTAGAGTCGCATGATCACTGGAATGTGTGGAGGCACTAGCTCTTGTTGATGCATTAGCACGACATACTTTAGCAAAGTGACCTTTCTTGTGGCATTTATGGCACATTGCTTCACGAGCAGGACACTTTGGACGTGGATGTCTTGAAAAACCACAAAAGAAACACACCGTACCTGCTGCTGCTGTCACTGAGGCAGGTTCCCCAGTAACTTCATTGCAAGAGTCTTGGTCAGGAATTGCAGCACTTACCACTCGAGAAGGCTGAGTGGTACTGTATACTTCAGAATTCTTCTGGGCTGAATCTAGAGCTCTTGCCTGGTCAAAGGCAGCGGCTAAGTCGAGAGTTTTATTCTCCAATAAACGCTGCCTTATTATTGGTGATTGCAGGCCACTGATAAAAGCATCCCTGATGGACTCTTCACAATACTGAGCAGCTGTCACTGCTTGGAAGTGACAGTCCTTACCTAAAATTTTCAGTGCTTGAAAGTATTCCTCTAAGGATTCATCAATCTGCTGGCGGCGAGTTGCAAGGCGATAGCGTGCAAAGATTTCATTTGTAGGTTTAATATACTGAGACTTGAGGGTTTTGATAGCATCTTCATAGGTATTACACTCAGAAATAGCCTCATATATCTTAGGTGACACAAAATTGATAAGCAGACTTAGTTTATCTAGATCTTTTTTAGGAAGGGCTCCCAAGAAGTTTTCGAAAGTCTTAAACCAGTGCTTCCATTCCTGAGCAGCCGTTGATAAGCTGGGGTCACAGTCTAGCCTCTCAGGTTTCAGTAAACGCTCCATGTTGTGATGTAGTCTAGCGCAGGATCACCACCAGGTAGCCCAGGATTCTATGTTCAATAAATTGTTGTGATAGAAACACAGGCCTTATCTCTAGGCTTTATTGAACATAGAATCTTCATAGTACTTCTGCAACAACAAAATATAATGACTAGTACATCTAATAATAGCTTCTACAGGGATGGTGATGTCTTGCATATGTCAAGAGAAAAGTTGTAACTACAGGCCACATATTTAAACTCACCATGTAATCTGCATCGCTGATAAATGGATAAAGTAGGAGAGAATCACACACCATGTGTTGGTGCCCATGACACACACCAAACTGTTGTTGTTGTTAAGGGCCCCTAGAGGTGGTGCAGTATTATCCTGCTGCTGCTCCCCACAGGACCAGTATCACTACATCCCCCATGGTTTGTTCCCCCATGGTTTGTTTCCCCATGGTTTGTTTCCCCATGGTTTGTTTCCCCATGGTTTGTTTCCCCATGGTTTGTTTCCCCATGGTTTGTTCCCCATGGTTTGTTTCCCCATGGTTTGTTTCCCCATGGTTTGTTTCCCCATGGTTTGTTTCCCCATGGTTTGTTTCCCCATGGTTTGTTCCCCCATGGTTTGTTTCCCCATGGGTTGTTTCCCCATGGTTTGTTCCCCCATGGTTTGTTTCCCCATGGTTTGTTTCCCCATGGTTTGTTTCCCTATGGTTTGTTTCCCCATGGTTTGTTTCCCCATGGTTTGTTTCCCCATGGTTTGTTTCCCCATGGTTTGTTTCCCCATGGTTTGTTTCCCTATGGTTTGTTTCCCCATGGTTTGTTTCCCCATGGTTTGTTTCCCCATGGTTTGTTTCCCCATGGTTTGTTCCCCCATGGTTTGTTCCCCATGGTTTGTTTCCCCATGGGTTGTTTCCCCATGGTTTGTTCCCCCATGGTTTGTTTCCCCATGGTTTGTTTCCCCATGGTTTGTTCCCCCATGGTTTGTTTCCCCATGGTTTGTTCCCCCATGGTTTGTTTCCCCATGGGTTGTTTCCCCATGGTTTGTTCCCCCATGGTTTGTTTCCCCATGGTTTGTTTCCCCATGGTTTGTTCCCCCATGGTTTGTTTCCCCATGGTTTGTTCCCCCATGGTTTGTTTCCCCATGGTTTTGTTCCCCATGGTTTGTTTTCCCACGGTTTGTTCCCCATGGTTTGTTCCCCATGGTTTGTTTCCCCATGGTTTGTTCCCCATGGTTTGTTTCCCCATGGTTTGTTTCCCCATGGTTTTATTCCCCATGGTTTGTTCCCCCATGGTTTGTTCCCCATGGTTTGTTCCCCCATGGTTTGTTCCCCATGGTTTGTTCCCCCATGGTTTGTTTCCCATGGTTTGTTTCCCCATGGTTTTGTTCCCCATGGTTTGTTCCCCATGGTTTGTTTCCCCATGGTTTGTTCCCCATGGTTTGTTCCCATGGTTTGTTCCCATGGTTTGTTCCCTATGGTTTGTTCCCATGGTTTGTTCCCATGGTTTGTTCCCATGGTTTGTTCCCATGGTTTGTTCCCATGGTTTGTTCCCTATGGTTTGTTCCCATGGTTTTGTTCCCCATGGTTTGTTTCCCCATGGTTTGTTTCCGATGGTTTGTTTCCCCATGGTTTGTTCCCCATGGTTTGTTCCCCATGGTTTGTTCCCCTTGGTTTGTTCCCCATGGTTTGTTCCCCATGGTTTTGTTCCCCATGGTTTGTTCCCCTTGGTTTGTTCCCCATGGTTTGTTTCCCCATGGTTTGTTCCCATGGTTTGTTCCCATGGTTTGTTCCCATGGTTTGTTCCCATGGTTTGTTCCCATGGTTTGTTCCCCATGCCTTGTGTGATCTAAAGGACAACAATGGAAATAAGTCACTCTGTCTGACTTTTTTGTGTTATCCCAGGTTCTCTACACATATGCTGCTATGTATGATAATTCTATGTAACTGTATTTGTGTATACCTGAATAAACTTACTTACTTACTTACTTACTAATCTTTTCGTCCCCTTTAAATGGTATGCCTGCCAGTATGTGTCGTAGTATTGGTTTTCATGGACTGAAGAATAAGAGTTACATTTATCTTTGGTAATGAAGTCATGGCATTTTATGGGATGGTCAAAATTGCATGTCCCACCTGCTTTTTTCCAGGTGGGACGTGCCAGGACTTTTTGTGGCTGGGTTCCCTACTGGTGCATTTTTTCTGACTCCCTACTATCTACAACACCTGTACTAGGATCAGTGCCTCCGCCAATTATTGCTGGTAATGCATCAACACTATTTCTCGAAGCATCATCCTCTCGTTTTTTCCATCTCCATTTTCTGGAATTCGTATACCAGAACCACTAACTCCATCTGCTGCACTGTTCTCCATTTCTGTAATCTTACAGGTACTGTCTTCCAAGGCAGCACCGGGGGTGACAGCTCCATCTGACTCACTCTCTTTACTTTCCCGACTGTTATACAAAAACTCAGGTTTTCTTAAAAGGATATTTTTTTTGTTGGTGTTTCTGTCTTTTAGTATAAATGTAATTTGCTCCCACAGGTGTATGTTACCTCAAAGTCCTCCTTATCACCTTTTGTTTCTCTGCGTCGAACTGAAGAGGCCAGTAGCTGGTGAAACTCCCAGAATAAGGATTCCCAGGGATCTTATTTATAATTAGATCTACCTGGGGTTCATTACTTCTGTAAGTTGGTCATGATCGTGACCAGATCTACCTGGAGTTCATTACCTCTGTAACTTGGTCATGATTGTGACCAGATCTACCTGGAGTTCATTACCTCTGTAACTTGGTCATGATCGTGACCAGATCTACCTGTTGTTCATTACTTGTAACTTGGTCATGATCGTGACCAGATCTACCTGGAGTTCATTACCTTGTAACTTGGTCATGATTGTTACCAGATCTACCTGGAGTTCATTACTGTGGAAAATACTGTATATATTTTCCAGAAATACAGTAGTTATTAAATGTAAATAGATGGCCATACTGTATTTAAAATTTATGTAATCGAAAACGGGAAGCTGCGCCTGCGCAGAAGAGACACTCGCCATCTTGGTTTTGAATTGGATACAACGTTAATATAATGGGAAGAATTTTTCGTGCTCTAGAGGTTAAAATTTGATTGACACCTCTCAAATAGGAGGCGAAATTGTTGGATGTGCATTCCTGCATAACTTGAGATATCAGACGACTGGACAAGACAGCTCCAGGAACCTCAGATAAGCTCTCTAGATTTGTGTATAATTCTGGCCAGTGTTTTCATAAATTTAGTTAGTGAGGTTTTTCTGAGTATGATACAACTTAATATCCAGTCAAATTGGTGAGTGATATTAAGATATATTTTCCTTCTGTTATGTATATGTGAATTTATATATAATCATTTTTTAATATACAGTTCACAAATTTATATATTTACCAGAATTTCTGGTGATGTATAATTCATTTAATTAATAGGTCCAGAGCAACTTGTGGATATGACAGTGGTAAGTATCGAAGGGGGACATTTTTGTGACCTAGGTGTCCCAAATTCCTACTTGTCTAACTGATAAATAATAATTATCTATGCTCATTTATTGTTATGTACATAATTATACATACAGATAAATGCAATTTTCCACAATTACCTTGTAACTTGGTCATGATTGTGACCTGATATACCTAGAGTTCATTACCTCTGTAACTTGGTCATGATTGTGACCAGATCTACTTGAGTTCATTACCTTTGTACCTTATTCAGCTATCAAAACTATGGGGCCCAGTCCCTGGACTCATTATGTACCTCTGTAATCCTTTGACTACCACCCACAGGATGGGTATGGGGTGCCTGGAGTTTACCTGGAGTTTACCTGGAGAGAGTTCCAGGGGTCAGCGCCCCCGCGGCCCGGTCTGTGACCAGGCCTCCTGGTGGATCAGAGCCTGATCAACCAGGCTGTTGCTGTTGGCTGCACGCAAACCAACGTACGAGCCACAGCCCGGCTGGTCAGGAACTGACTTTAGGTGCTTGTCCAGTGCCAGCTTGAAGACTGCCAGGGGTCTGTTGGTAATCCCCCTTATGTATGCTGGGAGGCAGTTGAACAGTCTCAGGCCCCTGACAATTATTGTATGGTCTCTTAACGTGCTAGTGACACCCCTGCTTTTCATTGGGGGGATGTTGCATCGTCTGCCAAGTCTTTTGCTTTCGTAGTGAGAGATTTTCGTGTGCAAGTTCGGTACTAGTCCCTCTAGGATTTTCCAGGTGTATATAATCATGTATCTCTCCCGCCTGCGTTCCAGGGAATACAGTTTTAGGAACCTCAAGTGCTCCCAGTAATTGAGGTGTTTTATCTCCGTTATGTGTGCCGTGAAGGTTCTCTGTACATTTTCTAGGTCAGCAATTTCACCTGCCTTGAAAGGTGCTGTTAGTGTGCAGCAATATTCCAGCCTAGATA
>NW_027195101.1:310000-342500 GCF_038502225.1 Cherax quadricarinatus
GAGAGCTGGACAGATACCTAAAGTCAGTGCCGGATCAGCCGGGCTGTGGCTCGTACGTCGGACTGCGTGCGGCCAGCAGTAACAGCCTAGTTGATCAGGCCCTGATCCATCGGGAGGCCTGGTCGTGGACCGGGCCGCGGGGGCGTTGATCCCCGGAATAACCTCCAGGTAACCTACATATACATATACTTAATTCTTTCTTTCAACACACCAGCCATATCCCACCGAGGCGGGGTGGCCCAAAAGGAAAAACAAAAGTTTCTCCTTTTACATTTAGTAATATATACAGGAGAAGGGGTTACTAGCCCCTTGCTCCTGGCATTTTAGTCGCCTCTTACAACACGCATGGCTTACGGAGGAAGAATTCTGATCCACTTCCCCATGGAGAACATATACTTAATGTATATTAGTAATAATACGACCGAGTTCAGTTCTGAGAAACCGGTCGTAAGTCGAAATGGTCGTAAGTCGAACTTTACTACTGAATATCAACAAAACATTTTTGTAATGACTTTATTTTATTGTTTTATTTTGGTATTTCATGTTTTACTTTACTTTTTATGTTGTTAGTATTGTATTTTATACTGTAAGGTTTAGGATAAACACTGCATACAACACAAATACTTGTTTATTTCCCAGAAATTTGGCATAAAAAACAAGGTCGTAAGTTGAGTGGTCGTAAATCGAGCAGATCGTAAGTCGGATGGTAGGTGTACTTCAGCATGATAGTGCTTGTACAACGGTGAATTACATTTAGATGTGTATGCAGAAAGTCCCTTAATATGTAGAGCATTTAGGTACAGTTAGGTACAGTAGAGTTAGGTTAGATTATTTAGGTACACATACAGTTACACAAATTATCATACAATGGTGGCCCGGTGGCCTGGTGGCTAAAGCTCCCGCTTCACACACGGAGGGCCCGGGTTCGATTCCCGGCGGGTGGAAATTCCGACACGTTTCCTTACACCTATTGTCCTGTTCACCTAGCAGCAAATAGGTACCTGGGTGTTAGTCGACTGGTGTGGGTCGCATCCTGGGGGACAAGATTAAGGACCCCAATGGAAATAAGTTAGACAGTCCTCGATGACGCACTGACTTTCTTGGGTTATCCTGGGTGGCTAACCCTCCGGGGTTAAAAATCCGAACGAAATCTTATCTTATCTCTTATTATACATAGTGTGTGTAAATTGCCCGCCAGGATAACCTGGAAAAGTCAGAGTGACGTATTTCCTTTGAAGTCCTTGTCATGGAGAAATAAATGTGGATTTGATTTGAGTCTGCTCCCTCCCTCTGTAGCTCATTGCAGATAATAAAATGAAAATAACAAAAAAGGCACAATACCGTGACTGGAACGATACACAAATAACCCGCACATAAAAGAGAGAAGCTTACGATGGCGTTTTGGTCCGACTTGGACCATTTACAAAGTCACACTGACTTTGTAAATGGTCCAAGTTGGACCGAAACGTCGTTGTAAGCTTCTCTCTTTTATGTGCGGGTTATTTGTGTATAAAATGAAAACTTACTGACGAATCTCTTTGCGTAGTTACATTTATTTTAATTTGTGACAGTACTGTAGTTTTTAATTTTTATAAAAAGGGCGCATTACCGAATATTAATTTAATATTTTTACAAATTGCAAATATTAATTTAACATTCTTTTGCAGCATGTTCAACAGACCTGGTCAGATTGTGATGTTTACTGAAGACCAGCGACTGTATACAAGTATGTGGATTCTTAAGTGGTTAAGAGGTGGAGTTCTGTATTGTGTATTATACAGCCTCTCCTCATTTAGCCACATACTCGTTTACTGATGACTCGGACATATGACGGGCTATCATGACCAGTATACATACCTAAATACTGTAATGTATATTAGAGCTAATTTCCTCTATTCTGTTTAATATATGTACAGTACACTATTGTATAAACATTCAAAAATATGCCAGAAATGTTACAAATGGTAAAAGTGGCATTAAAACAGTATCAAAGATGGTTGACAAACTCACTACCATTATAGTATGCTCCTCGCTTAGCGATGAATTTGATTAACGACGTGATCTCAGGAACGAAACTCCATTGTTAAATGAGGAAAGGCTGTATTTGTTTTTGGTGACAGCAATTATTTATTTATTTAGCATATATTCGTATTTGACTTACTATATTTTCAACTTACATTGGGTTCATCAGAATGTAACCCCACCGTAAGTCGTAGAGTACCTGTATGTTATAGAGAAACAGGTCATCAAAACATCGATACCTGTGTCGAGAACTCTCGCCATGATGAATTTTATACACATATTTTAACTGTCTCGCACTTTTCAGGGCTAACTGCTGGAAGTCTGAGAGCAAGACAGTGATGTGCTAATCAGGGAGATGAAAGCACAGCTGTCTCATTGGCTCTCGCAGGGGAACCTGATATCAGACGATACATTACTTTGACAGGTTGGTAATATTTTGACAGGTTAGTAATAGTATTTTGACAGCTTAGTAATAATATTTTTAGCTTTTGTATAGCCTCCTGATGACAGCTGCCAGATATTTTATATAGGCCTACCTCACTAATACGGACAGTTACGTGCCTTAGCCCTTTCAGGGTCGACAGGCCCTCTCAGAAACTTGCTCTCAGGGTCGGCCAAGTTAAAAAAAAAAAAAAAAATTTTCTTGTGAAAAGATACAGAATCTTTTCCCAATCATAATACGGCTGTGGCTCATACGTTGGATTGAGTGCAGCCAGCAGAAACAGCCTGGTTGATCAGGCTCTGATTCACCAGGAAGCCTGGTCACAGACCGGGCCGCGGGGGCGTTGACCCCCGGAACTCTCTCCAGGTAAACACCAAAAGTATGAAATTTGATGGAAAACTTACGGAATTATGCTCTCGCAAAGTTAGCGGTCTCGACGATTTTTACGCATCAGTAATTTTGCCCACTTTGAGCCCTATTTTCGGCCAATTCCAGTGTACTTGTTGACAAAAATCGTAACTATTTTGCTAGAACTCCATTTTTTCTATCAAATGAGTACAAGAAACCACCCATTTACCGATTTCAGCTATTCAATACAGTGATCAGAATTTAGCAATTTTGCCAATTTCACACAAATTTCAAAAGATGCCAGTTTCCGAATAGGGTTCAGAATAAACAAAGACATTCCTGGCACCAAAATAACATTTCCTCTGTTCATTAGTCACATCCCCAGGCCCTTCTTACATTCTTTTGCTTTCCACTTTGAATTTTTAATCTCACAAAAAATAGAAGATTTACTGTTATGCAGACTACTGCATTAGTGTAGAAATGGTATAAATAATATCAGCACACTTGTGAAAGAATATTAGACTCACTAGTTGACGTGTATTGGACGCTTAGCATGATTTGTTTACTTTTGAACTTTGGTAAAAATTGAGCATTTCTGCTACTTTGAGCTCAATTTCAAGGTACTTTTCTTTGTAAAACCAGTCAAAATCATCTCAATTTCTGTAATATGTCTTCCATTCTATAAAATGAGACCAGGAAAACTAGAATACAACAATAAATACCATACAAAAATACAGTGCAAAGTCGCTGTTTTAATCCAAAAAAACGGTCAAAGTTTTTTTCTTCTCATTACACACTGTGTGCTGCAAGATTTTTTTTTATACTGCGCACACTGACCACACAGACCCATTCTTTCATATGTAGGCCTACCAGCTTTCTCTCACTAGAATTTAGGCGTACTAGTACGTCAAAAACCCTGGGTCGTAAGCCGTACTAGTACGGCCGAAACCCTGAAAGGGTTAAAGTGAATCAGCTTTTTTTTCTTTTTTCTTTGTTGCTTTCCAGTGAATACAAAAGCCTAAAAATATATTTACAATACCATTTATTAATTGCACAATAGCACTAGGCCTAAGAAAATGATGCAAAAGTAAAAATAATAAATAAAAAAAATGAAAATTCCCAAGAGAAGCGCCATTAATAAACATGAATGTAATTGAAAAATGCCATATTGGTGAAGCGAGCGCCATATTAACGAGGTACGCCTGTGTATGAAGTGGTGGTAAGTGACTTAAAACTATGTAAAAGTGTTAAAGAATCTTTTAAATGGTCAAAGCTTGGTTGGTAACATCCTCAGTTCACACAATGAGACTCTGGGAGATCAGTCCCAGCACGGGTGAAATGTTGGGTATGTTTCCTTACACCTGCTGTCCATGTTAAAGGATCCCAGTGGAAATAAGTCACTCTGGCTGACATTTTGGGCTATCCTAGGTACTTTACACATATGCTGCTATGTATGATAATCTATGTAACTGTATTTGTGTATACCTGAATAAACTTACTTACGTTCACCCAGCAGTAAGTAGGTACCTGGGTATTAGTCGACTGGTGTGGTTCATACCCTGGGAATAAAATTAACCTAAGTTGTGAGAAATGCTCTGCATAACAAGGGACTTTCTATATAGTAGTATGTTATTCATGTCGGTTATGGTCTGTATAAGTTGTATCATGCACTTCTAGAAATAAACATTATTATTATTAGTATTACACATACATGTATAAGTATTGTATTTATTTGCTTTAAAACATTTTTAACTATTGTTGCTATGTTGAGTTTGAATATATCACAGGAAATAAATTATCCGAGCCACAGGGGGGCATTGACATTGTATATAATAGATATTAAAATTTTGTACATAATATATGACCACAAGTTTTGAGGATCATGATGGGCACTGTGCAAATGGACGGACTCACTAGTGTCAATACCCTAATCAATCTCTCTCTGATAAGGATAAAGTTGTCATAGATTACACTGGTTAGGTTTTGGGTAATCGAAACTTCAGATGTGTGTGGTAGTAGCAGTAATAATAATAGCAGTAGGAAAATAGTAGCAAAAGTAGTAGTAATAGTAGTAGTAGTAGTAGTAGTAGCAGTAGTAATAGCAGTGATAGTGTTAGCAGTAATAGTATTAGCAGCAATAGTAGTAGTAATAGTAATAATATTAGTATATTAGTTCTAGGTAGTAGGTTGGTAGACAGCAACCACTCAGGGAGGTACTACCATCCTGTGGTAGGTTGGTAGACAGCAACCACTCAGGGAGGTACTACCATCCTGTGGTAGGTTGGTAGACAGCAACCACTCAGGGAGGTACTACCATCCTGTGGTAGGTTGGTAGACAGCAACCACTCAGGGAGGTACTACCATCCTGTGGTAGGTTGGTAGACAGCAACCACTCAGGGAGGTACTACCATCCTGTAGTAGGTTGGTAGACAGCAACCACTCAGGGAGGTACTACCATCCTGTGGTAGGTTGGTAGACAGCAACCACTCAGGGAAGTACTACCATCCTGTGGTAGGTTGGTAGACAGCAACCACTCAGGGAGGTACTACCATCCTGTGGTAGGTTGGTAGACAGCAACCACTCAGGGAGGTACTACCATCCTGTGGTAGGTTGGTAGACAGCCACCACCCAGGGAGGTACTACCATTCTGTGGTAGCAGGTTGGTAGAGCAACCACCCAGGGAGGTACTACCATCCTGTGGTAGCAGGTTGGTAGATAGCAACCACTCAGGGAGGTACTACCATCCTGTGATAGGTTAGTAGACAGTAACATCCCAGGGAGGTACTACCATCCTGTGGTAGTAGCTTGGTAGACAGCAACCACCTGGGGAGGTACTACCATCCTGAGTGTCCAGCGGAAACCTGTAATTGTTTTGCACGATGGTAGGATTACTGGTGTCTTTTTTCTGTGTTGTAAGCATTCAAAATAACAGGTACATCTTGCTACTTCTACTTACACTTAGGTCACACTTATAGAGCAACTTGCAGTGTGAACAAATTGACTGATATTGTAGTAGCCTGGCTTAAGCTTGGTTACAAGTACAGTGGACCCCCGCATAACGATCACCTCCGAATGCGACCAATTATGTAAGTGTATTTATGTAAGTGCATTTGTACGTGTATGTTTGGGGGTCTGAAATGGACTAATCTACTTCACAATATTCCTTATGGGAACAAATTCGGTCAGTACTGGCACCTGAACATACTTCTGGAGTGAAAAAATATCGTTAACCGGGGGTCCACTGTACTTGTTTCAGTTTGGCAGACACACAAATAATGATCATACTACATATAATGTATGTAGCCAGGCCTGTGTTCATTATCTTGAACACGATATGCTTAATTGTCTACTTATTGAGGAATATAGACACAGACAGTATAGTAACCTATATGATATGTTAGCATATCTTATTAATGAAAGTAAGATGCCAAATATATTAAGCAAATGCTGTAGTAAATTATAGTTATTTTTTATCTTGGTAAATAATAATAATAATACCAAAAAAAATTTCAATATTTTTTATTTAGAATTTTGTATACTGTATATATAGTTTGTACTGTATATTCAATACGTGCATTATATAATATTCAGTGGCTTTCAGATGGGTGGGCAGTAATAAGAGAATTACTAAGAGTACAGTAATGAGAAGTGGTGATATCAGCTCGGAATGATTAGAGGTGAACAACCCTGAGCGAGGCAGGTAAACAAACACATATAGAAGGTTTTGTAAACATGACGCATCACCGATGTTCAGAGGTGTGTGCGGTGCTTTGCTCTTCCTCGTGTGGTGTGGGTGGTAGGTGAGTCCTGCTTTAAGGTCACTAGTGCAGTATTGTGCTCATATGTAAATCTTTGATACTTTGTGATTTGCTGCGTTGTGAGTTATTGTGTAAGATATATTGTGTTAACTCCATGGGGAAGTAAAACAGAATTCATCCTCTGTAAGCCATGTGTGCTGTAAGAGGCGACTGAAATGCCGGGAGCAAGGGGCTAGTAACACCTTCTCCTGTATACATTACTAAAGTTAAAAAGAGAAACTTTTGTTTTTCTTTTTAGGTCACCCTGCCTTGGTGGGATATGGCTGGTTTGATGAAAAAAAAATAGTGTTAGATACAGTGTGTTAGATATGCTGTTGTTAGATATACTATTGTTAGATATGCTGTGTTAGATCTGTGAACATTCTGTCCCTGTCCACCTTGTTAATTCCTTCTAGTATTGTATCTCATTACCCCTCGGCTCCGGGACTAGTCTTATTGCAAACTTTTGTCGTATATATTCAAGAAATCTTACTAACACAATTGCAAATCAATCACGAAACAGGTGGGGCTCAAAACCATGAAGGGACTTGAGCTTGAGCACGACACGACCACACTGGTGTGGAATTCGTCGGTAAAAAGACGTGCATTTGTGGTCACAGTGGTGGCCCATGCTAACCTCCCTATAGTGTATAGAAATATACCTAGATGAAGGAATCTTATTAGAGCTGGTCAAGTGGTTAACACGCTGGCCTGTGAGTTTTAAGAGTTACCATGGATCTGAGTCTTCCATCTCTGTCAAGTTCACATTAACTGTTAAACTGTCCAAGCAGATCTACGTTCACATGCGTAGTGCTCCAAAAATAGATCTGTTTTTTTTTACAAATTTTCAAATATAACAAAAAAAAAAACGTAGATCAAAGTTTTTTTAACACTTTTCAAATGTAAAAAAAGAAAAGATCTACTTTTTTTACATATTTTCAAATGTTGAAAAAACGTAGATCTATGTTTGGATAGTTTAAGGGTTAAGGTAGTGCAGGCAGGCCCCAAAAATACAGCAGGTTAGGTTCCGGGCTACTGTAGGGCCCCAAAAATACAGCAGGTTAGGTTCCGGGCTACTGTAGGGCCCCAAAAATACAGCAGGTTAGGTTCCGGGCTACTGTAGGGCCCCAAAAATACAGCAGGTTAGGTTCCGGGCTACTGTAGGGCCCCAAAAATACAGCAGGTTAGGTTCTGGGCTACTGTAGGGCCCCAAAAATACAGCAGGTTAGGTTCCGGGCTACTGTAGGGCCCCAAAAATACAGCAGGTTAGGTTCCAGGCTACTGTAGGGCCCCAATTACAGAGCAGGTTAGGTTCCAGTTAGGCCAGTAGGCCTACTGCAGTGCCAAGTATAGGCCAGTAGTCCTACTGCAATGTTCCTCTTTTCTTATGTTCTTATGAAATTTCATGGACTGAGCTTTCAATTTCAGTATACAGTGGTACCTTGGGATACGAACTTGAACAATTATGTAAGTACAGTGGACCCCCGGTTAACGAACTTTTTTCATTCCAGTAGTATGTTCAGGTGCCAGTACTGACCGAATTTTTTCCCATAAGGAATATTGTGAAGTAGATTAGTCCATTTCAGACCCCCAAACACACACGTACAAACGCACTTACATAAATACACTTACATAATTGGTCGCATTTGGAGGTGATCGTTAAGCGGGGGTCCACTGTATTTTTGTAAGTGTATTTTTGGGGGTCTGAAATGGATTAATCTATTTTACATTATTCCTTATGGGAACAAATTCGTTCGGTACTTGAACAGCCTTCTGGAATGAATTAGGTTTGTATCCCTAGGTACCACTGTATTTTAATTTGCGTATCTACATTGGTTTTACTTGCGACCAATGTCCAATTTTATTTCTATTGTAACTTGCTTTATCTTCATATCTATTCAATTACTCCATAAAAGTGAAGATCACTGAATCAGTTTGAAATATGTTATTCTTTTGTAATTGTACCATTTGTTCATTACCTACATATTTTATTGTACTCATGATTGTAGTTAACTACTTAAGAAGTCCTACTTAATAGTCTGTCTAGTTCTTAAGTAACGTTTGTGCATTAGGACAAGTTTGCCTGGAGTACATTGCATGCTAGTGGATTTCTTTTTTTTTTTTTTTTTTTTTTTTTTTTTTTTTCCCCCCAACAAGTCGGTCGTCTCCCACCGAGGCAGGGTGACTCAAAAAAAAAGAAAGAAAATCCCCAAAAAGAAAATACTTTCATCATCATTCAACAATTTCACCACACTCACACATTATCACTGCTTTTGCAGAGGTGCTCAGAATACAACAGTTTAGAAGCATATACGTATAGAGATACACAACATATCCCTCCAAACTGCCAATATTGTATTTCATGTCATCTACATTATTTTGTACCATATTAAGAAATGCAGTTGTATTGTACAGGTGATCCTTGACTTACGATGGTACGACTGACGATACTTCAGCTTTACGATGGTACAAAAACAATTACCATAGAGATGAAATTTAATTACCCCAGCATGAAGGCAGCAAGTCCCTAACTTGTATTCATTTATTTACTTTTCAATACTAGTATTTAGTTACAGTAATTATTTATTTATTCAGTGACAACACTTACTATTTAGCATATACTGTACAGTAGTTCCCCTGTATCCACGGGGGATATGTTCCAAGACCTGCCATGGATACCCGAAACTGTGGATAGTAGAGCACCCTATACGTATGTAAGTTGTTTTTATTTACATACTTATGATAATGAATATCTATGATAAATTATGCATGATGAATTATACTTTTTTTTTTTTTTTTAAACAAGTCGGCCGTCTCCCACCAAGGCAGGGTGACCTAAAAAGAAAGAAAATCCCCCCCCCCCAAAAATACTTTCATCATTATTCAACTCTTTCACCTCACTCACACTGGTTTTGCAGAGGTGCTCAGAACACAACAGCTTAGAAGCATATACGTATAAAGATACGTAATATATCCCTCCAAACCGTCAATATCCCGAACCCCTCCTTTAGAGTGCAGGCAACACTGTGCTTCCCATTTCCAGGACTTAAGTCCGGTTATATAAAAATAACCGGTTTCCCTGAATCCCTTCACTAAATATTACCCTGCTCACACTCCAACAGATCGTCAGGTCCCAAATACCATTCGCCTCCATTCACTCCTATCTAACACGCTCACAATTTATACCTATGATAAATTATGGATAATAAGTTGAAAATTATCACTTTTTAACTGATGGGAGGCACTTCATAGCTTCTCTTAGTGTTTGAAGAACTGTCACCATCACTACTTTTGTGCTCTGAGGCCATTATTAAGCAAAATTAAAGGTTATTTTAAGGCCACAGCAAACCATGGCTAACTGAAACCACGGAAACCGAATCCGGAAATACGAGGACTCTACTGTTATCACATGCAACTTAGGATATTTTTGACTTACGATGGATATGTTGAAACATAACTCCATTATAAGTTGAGGTGTTAGCACCGGTACTGTATTATACTTCTAAACTGATCCAAACTCATGTTAGACATTTTCATAGATTACCTCACCATTACAAATTTATATTCTGGGTTTGACAAGGATCTCTGCTAAGTATGGGCTGGTAGGCCTACTGCAGTGTTCCTCCTTTCTTGTGTAGTGCTGTAGTGTCTTTTGTACTCTTCAGCACCCACAACCTGGTGGCTAAAGCTCCCGCTTCACACACGGAGGGCCAGGGTTCGATTCCCGGCGGGTG
Organism: Cherax quadricarinatus; assembly: GCF_038502225.1. NCBI lineage: Eukaryota > Metazoa > Arthropoda > Malacostraca > Decapoda > Parastacidae > Cherax > Cherax quadricarinatus. Next base: position 320,344 of record NW_027195101.1, read on the forward strand.
GAAACATTTCGACACGTTTCCTTACACCTGTTGTCCTGTTCACCTAGCAGCAAATAGGTACCTGGGTGTTAGTCGACTGGTGTGGGTCGCATCCTGGGGGACAAGATTAAGGACCCCAATGGAAATAAGTTAGACAGTCCTCGATGACGCACTGACTTTCTTGGGTTATCCTGGGTGGCTAACCCTCCGGGGTTAAAAATCCGAACGAAATCTTATCTTATCTTATCTTATCTCTAACTCTCCCGTAGTTTCAAAATCAGAATCTATGCCCTTTTATAAAAGTTAGAATTTGAGCAGTGTCTGGATTGTCATTGCTTTCATCTAGTGTGAAAAAATGTTTGATATGTGTTACCCTGTCAGTGATGTTTTAATAACTCGTATCTTAATAATAATAATAAATAATAATTATTTCGACATGATTCAACTTATCCTAGGTAGTAGGTTGGTAGACAGCAACCGCCCAGGGAGGTACTACCGTCCTGCCAAGTGAGTGTAAAACGAAAGCCTGTAATTGTTTTACTTGATGGTAGGATTGCTTATCCTTTATTCTGTCTCATAAATATGCAAGATTTCAGGTATGTCTTGCTACTTCTACTTACACTTAGGTCACACTACACACACATGTACAAACATATATATATATATATATATACACACAAACCCCTTTGGGTTTTCTGCTATTTTCTTTCTTGTTCTTGTTTATTTCCTCTTTATCTCCATGGGGAAGTGGAACAGAATTCTTCCTCCATAAGCCATGTATGTTGTAAGAGGCGACTAAAATGCCGGGAGCAAGGGGCTAGTAACCCCTTCTCCTGTATAAATTACTAAATTTAAAAAGGGAAACTTTTGTTTTTCTTTTTGGGCCACCCTGCCTTGGTGGGATACGGTCGGTTTGTTGATAGAAGAAGAAGAAAGATTCAACTTATACAGACCATAGCTGACATCATTGATTTATTATAATTTACTTTAACCACAGCCAACACACATCTTATTCTATGTCAAATTTTTTCTTAAAATTATTGTCTTGACTTGCATATCGATTTTTTTAATTGTTTATTTTTCTAATAGGTGCAGAGGCCCGCAGTCAACCACATTGGAGGTCCCATGTGACCTACTGTATGGTTTATCAATTTAGTTTCAGATGTATTTTTTAACGCCAGCCGTCTCCCACTGAGGCAGGGTGACCCCAAAAAGAGACACTTTCACCGTCATTCATACTGTCACTGTCTTGCCAGAGGCACACAGACATGACAGTGTAAATATTACTCCAAATAGCAGATATCCCAAACCCATCCTTCAGAGTGCAGGCATTGTGTTTCCCACCTCCAGAACTGTAACATCGTCACTCATCCCTCAGAGTACAGATACTGTACTTCCTATCTCCAAAACTGTAACATCCTCCCCCCATCCTTCAGAGTGCAGGTTTTGTACCTCCCACCTCCAGGAAGGTCAGATTTTTATATCTAATCTTATTCATGTTTTTGCAGATTGGTGTCAATGATGGGCGAAGAAAAGCTGAAAGAATGCGAGCAGGTGACTGTAGTGGTGTTGGGAGATCTCGGTCACTCGCCACGCATGAACTACCATGCTCTGTCACTCTCGCAAGAAGGTTTTGAGGTGAATCTGGTGGGATTTGCTGGCTCCAAACCACAAGTGGAAGTCTTGAAAGATGAACATATCACTCTTACCTACATGAGACCTTCTCCAGATGCCTTCAACAAGTTACCTAAACTATTAGCCTTTGTTGCCAAGGTTTTATGGCAAGCATTTATTCTTTTTTTTACCTTGCTTACGGGGCCAAGAAGCAAGAATCTCCTGTTACAGAATCCCCCTGGAGTTCCTGCCATGCCTGTGTGTTGGCTCTATTGCTTCCTTACCAGGACAAAGTTTTATATTGACTGGCATAACTATGGCTACACTATTCTTGCTCTGTCACTTAGGAAAAGCCATCCTCTAGTATACATTTATAGAATCGTAGAAAAAGTATTTGGCAAGTTGTCGCATGGGGGACTGTGCGTTACTAAAGCTATGAAAGTTGATCTGGAGCAGAATTGGGGCATTAGGAAAGTTACAGTGCTGTACGACCGTCCGGCCTCACGATTCCATCCAATATCAATGGAAGAAAAACACAACTTTCTTATGAAACTCTCCTCTACGTATTCATGTTTCTCTGGTTCGTCGCCAGACAAGACTGTCTTTACAGAGAGGTATGCTGACGGTAGAGTGGCCGAGTGTGAAGATCGTCCTGTGCTTATCGTCTCTTCCACGAGCTGGACAGAAGATGAGGACTTTTCCATCCTCTTCTATGCTCTTGAAGATTATGAGCGAGTGCGCCAGGAGTTCCCCGATCACTACCCTCCACTTATTGTTGCTGTGACAGGCAAGGGTCCCTTAAAATCCTACTATTCCACAATGATGTCTGAGCAACAGTGGATGCATGTTGTGGTCATCACCCCATGGATGTCCGCTGAAGATTACCCAACATTGCTTGCTTCTGCAGATTTTGGCGTGTGCCTCCACTACTCCTCATCTGGATTGGACTTGCCTATGAAAGTGGTGGACATGTTTGGTAGTGGCCTTCCAGTCGCAGCTATAGACTACCCGGCTCTCCCCGAATTGGTGCACCACAATGAAAATGGACTAGTTTTCAAGAACAAGGAAGAACTTGCCAACCTTCTACAGGACTGGTTTCGCGGATTCCCCCGTGAAACGGCAATCAAAGAAACCTATTATGACTTCTACAAGAACATCGATGAGTTTCGAAAGTTGAGCTGGCATCCATGTTGGGTGTGTAATGCTCTCCCATTGTTCAGGAATAAAAAACAGAAGTGAAAAACTTACTTTTTATAAGAAAAATGGAGCTATTGAAGATATTTTTCTGTACATTTGTTTATATTACAGCCTCTTCTCACTTAGCGGCGTACTTGCTTACTGATGCCTCGGAATTACAATGGGTCTCTGACCAGTATACGTACCTAAATAATGTATATTAGAGCTGATTTCCTCTGTTCTGTTTATTACAATATACAGTACACTACTGTATAAACATTTACAAATATACTAAAAGTGTTATAAATGGTACAAAGGTGACATTAAAACAATATCAAAGATGGTTGACACAAACCCACTACCATTATAGTATGTTCCTCGCTTAGTGACGAATTCATTTACTGATGTGGTCTTACAAATGGAACTCCGTCGTTAAGTGAGGAGATGCTGTATTAAATAACAATTTAGGAATGGAAAACAGGAGTGCTCTCACTTCATACACAATTTTTTTTGATAACCTAAATTTGGCAGAAATTCACTCATGTGTGATATGAATTTAGTCAATGTGGTCAGTGCAGTTCACAAAATGAAGATTACTGATTTAAGTGGCAATGAAGTGTTTGAACCTACAACAGTTGCCATGCAATTGGGCACTTTGATGCAGTGTGTGCAGGTTCAAATCCCGCTGCGGAGTGAGAGGGATGATGTTTGTAAACGGAACTAAGATAAATTTTGTGTATATAAAACAGTAAGTACTCTCCAGGGGTGTGCCATGATGATGGTAAAGGTTTGTTAAACTGAGGAAGTGATGTTAACTGCCCTCACAATAACATAAGCAAGGAGGAACACTACAGCAGGCCTACTGGCCCACACTTGGCAGGTACTTGTCAAATCCAAACTCACTAATAAAAATCTGCATCCAACCTATTAGTGTTACCCAAGGAATGAGCTTTGATAAACCTGTTAGCTCGAGTGCAAGTTCCACTTAAACCCAGCCCCTCCTACTCATGTATTTATAAGAAACTAGATCATCTCCCATGGATCAGAGAGCTCTATCTTAAACCAGAATCATGACATTTTAAAACAATGGCCGATTTATGTACCATATTTTGCGGCTTATAAGACTTGTTTTAGTTTCAATAGCTCGGCATCGGACGTAACTGGGAAAGCTACAGTCCACCCCAAACTTACGGCTCCTGTCACTAACCTTCAGTCTATAGGCTGATTTTTGGAGACATTTTATGGTAAAAAAAATGTGTCTAATAGGCCGCAAAATAAAGTAAATAGGGCAATACTGATAATGATATTTTAAAGAGATTTCTTATTGAGTGCCTCTTTCAAGAATATTCACAAGTGCTCACTCGGCATTGCCAGATACACAGACGTATTATTTTTTGTACGCAGTATTCAGATTAAATATATTTAATATTACAAATGTTTTATCAGTTGAGAAATGTTTTCTTTTCCTTGATTATGCAGAATGTGGATGTAGGTACTGTAGTCATGTTTGTTTTAAAATACATATCGTTTATTGCATATTTTTATAAAATCATTTGAAAAATCCGTCAATATCGTACTTCGTATTTCAGTTAAAATTCGTACATTATTGCACTTTTAATCGAAAATGTCAATAATTTATATTTTGGACTAATTGTGTTACAGGGCTTTATCAAGAGTAGCTGTAATTACTGCGGTCTAAGTGTCTATTAAGTTTTAGGTACGTCTTGCTACTTGTACTCACACTTAGGTCACGCTACACATGCATGTGCAAGCATATAGTATGTACACACCCCTCTGTATTTTCTTCCCCTCAAGGGAGGTTCCTTGATGCTGGTGAGGGGCTCTTGATGTAGGGAATTGGATCTGTGCTCCAGTTCCCTGAATTGATCATGAATGCCTCCCATCCCTTCCCCACATGTGCTGTATAATCCTATGGGTTTAGTGCTCCCCCGTGATTATAATAATAATCTGGGTTATCTTCTATTTTCTTACTAGGTCTTGTTCTTGTTATTTCCTCTTATTTCTATGGGGAAGAGGAACAGAATTTTTCATGTGTAAGCCATGCATGCTGTAAGAGTTGACTAAAATGCCGGGAGCAAGGGGCTAGTAACCCCTTCTCCTGTATACATTACTAAAGTTAAAAAGAGAAACTTCCGTTTTTTCTTTTTAGGCCACCTTGCCTCGGTGGGATACGGCGGGTGCGCTGAAAGAAGATATTCATATTCAACTTAAAATATTTTTGACTTAGGATGTGTTCGTTGGAACGTAACCCCAATGTAAGTCAACGACCACCTGTAGTTCCCCTCACTGACCTTACTAACTCTACCTCTGTTATACTCTCCACCCTCGTTAGTCTCTGATCAGGTATATTATACCTTTAGCAAAACCTTCCCTGCAGTGCTGTATGACCTTGTGGGTTTGGCACTTATGATTGTAATAATAATGGAGGAGGTATTTTATTGTCTGGGAAATCTGTTGATGTTGTAGCGAGTTATTTCAGTGTTTAGGTCTGGAATCAGTCTCTCCAGGGTTTTCCAGGTGTGTATTATACCTTGCCTTTTTCTTTTAACACACTGGCCATCTTCCACCAAGGCAGGGTGACCCGAAAAGGAAACACTTTTACCATCATTCACACTATCACTGTCTTTCCAGAGGCACGTAGATACCACAGTTTAGATGCCCCTCCTTCAGAGTGCAGGCATTGTACTTCCCACATCCAGGATTCAAGTCTGGCTTATCAGTTTCCCTGAATTCCTTCACAAAATATGACTGCTCACACTCCAACAGCACATCAGGTCCTATAAAACGTTTGTCTCCACTCCTATCTAACACAAACATGCCTGCTGTACGTCCAAGCCCCTTGTACACAAAACCTCCTTTACCCCCTTGAGTCTCGCCTCCTTGATATCTGTCTTCCATCTGTATACCCCTGTTGTATCTCCCAACAGGGAGTGCTACTCTCAGCTCCAACATCATCTACTGATACACTTGACAGTATTCTCCTTGGTGCTTCTCTCAGAGGTTCCTTGATGCCAGTGAGGGGTTCTTGATACAAGGAATTGAACCTCACCTTTCCCCTTCTTGGATCAAACCTAATTGCCTTTCATTCTCCAGGCACTGAGTAACCCTCATGGGTTTAGTGCATATTCCTATGAGAGACATCATCTAGAACACAACAGTATGAGTGTTCTAGATGGCTGACATCCAGCAGGTGTGCATTAGATGGGAGTGAGTGGAGACATGGTTCTTGGGACTTTACGTGCTGTTGGAGTGTAAGTAACGTAATATTTCGTGAAGGGATTCAGGGAAAACCGGTTAACTAGACTCGAGACCTGGAGGTGGGAAGTACAGAATCTGCACTCTGAGGGATGAGTTAGGAATATTTGCTATTTGGCGGGACAAATAGAACTGTACACCTCTGGTACGACAGTGATAGTCTGAATGATGGTGAAAGTGTTAACTTTTTTTGTGGAAAAAAACTGTATAGCCCTTGTGGTTTAGCGCTTCTTTTTGATTATAATAACTTGTGGAAAAAAATATAAATATACGTAAGACAAACCACAATGGATGGGAATCTTCAACTCAAGATCTTTCACAAATCTTCGTCCGTCATCAGGAGCTATTCAGTGTTGCAGAGGAAAGTCAACATGTTAATACCTTGTTGCTGTCAACACATTACCAATGAACAGTCACAATAAGTTCAACAATGAACATAGTTACAAGTTGAACCTGGATTACCTGTCACAATAAGTTCAATGAATATAGTCAACAGAAGTTCAATAATATATATATAAATATAAATATATATATATATATATATATATATATATATATATATATATATATATATATATATATATATATATATATATATATATATATATATATATATATTAAAAACAGTTTTGTAAATACGACTGTAACTCAGTTCCTCCCCTCCCTCCCCCTCCTCTCCCCCTCCCTCCCCCTCCCCCGCCTTTCCCCCTCCCTTCCCCCTCCCTCTCTTCCCCTGGTAACCGAAAAAAATGAAAAAACGATATGATTAGGTCAATTTGTTCCTCTTAGAAGAAGGGGCGGCGCCCCCCCTGGGCCTGCCCGCGGGGGGAGCCTCTCTCTGACACACCCTTCCAGGAGTGAGCCAAGGGGGGCGCTGCTCCCCGCTCCCCCGTCACTCAAGTGCTCTCCTTCCGAGGAACTGGAGCTATCCTTCCCCCCCCTCTAAGCGAGACTCGTATACCCCCTCACCCATGCGGACTTACCGCTCTCCCGTCAATGGATTCTCATATAAAATAAAAAAAAATGGGTCTCTGAATGATGCCGTGTGACCCTTGTGGGTTTAACGCTCAGCTTGGATAGTAATAATAATATTTCAATTACTACCAATAATAATAATAATAATAATAATAATAATAATAATAATAATTATTATTATTATTATTATACTATTAAAAATACTCGGAAAATCCTAGAGGGGCTAGTCCCTAATTAGTCCCTAATTAGGGACTAATTAGCAAAAGACTGGACAGGAGATGTAACATTAACACAATGATAAGTAGCGGTGCTACGAGTACACTGAGAGACAACACGGTGTCAGGGGACCAAGACTGTTCAACTGCCTCTCACCATACATAAGGGGGATTACCAATAGAGCCTTGGTTGTCTTCAAGATCCCTGGTTGTCTTCAAGACCCCTGGTTGTCTTCAAGACCCCTGGTTGTCTTCAAGATCCCTGGTTGTCTTCAAGATCCCTGGCTGTCTTCAAGATCCCTGGTTGTCTTCAAGACCCCTGGTTGTCTTCAAGATCCCTGGTTGTCTTCAAGACCCCTGGTTGTCTTCAAGACCCCTGGTTGTCTTCAAGACCCCTGGTTGTCTTCAAGATCCCTGGTTGTCTTCAAGACCCCTGGTTGTCTTCAAGACCCCTGGTTGTCTTCAAGACCCCTAACTGTCTTCCAGAATGTGCCGAAAGCCTTCTTACAGTCCAGGAAAATACAGTCTACCCACCCCTCTCCCTCTGCTACCTTACGTCTGTCACCTTGCCTTAAAACTCCAATAAGTTAGTAACAGAATTTCCATTCTCTTAAAACGTGCTGGTTATCGTGCATAAGATCATTCCGTTCCAGGTGCTCCACCAGTCACGTCCTGATAATCTTCTCCATGACCTTGCATACTATACATGTCAGTGACACAGGTCTGTAGGTTAATGTTACCTATCTGTCCCCCTCAAGGAAGGCTCCTTGACGCTGGTGAGGGGCTCTTGATCTAGGGAATTGGATCTGTGCTCCAGTTCCCTGAATTAAGCCTGAATGCCTTCCATCCCCCCATAGGCGCTGTATAATCCTACGGGTTTAGTGCTTCCCCCTTGATTATAATAATAATACCTATCTGTCTCCTTTCTTAAAGATAGCAACTACATTTACTGTCTTCCATACCTCAGGTAGTCGCCCTGTTTTGATAGATGTGTTGAAGATTGTTGTTAGTGGTGCATACAGCATCTCTGCTCCCTCTCTCAGGATCCATGGAGAGATGGTATCCGGCCCCATCGCCTTTGAGGTATCTAGCTCACTTAGCAGCCTCTTCACCTCCTCCTCAGTTGTGTGTAGTGTGTCCAGCACTTGTTGGTGTACCTCACCATTTCGGTTTACTGTAGTCCGGTCTGTCTACACATATCTCTCATGTTGAGCCTCTCATATACTTTGTTGTTTCTTGTTGTCTCTCCTTCCTTATTTAGCCAGATTACCTGCTCCTTTAACTGTTGTTTTCCTCCTGATGTGGCTGTGGAACAGCTTTGGGTTAAATCTTGGTTTTGATGCTATGTTATTTACACATTGCCGTTGGTCCTCTCTCCTTATCTGTGCATCGTCGTTTCTGGCTCTTCGGGTAATCTTCTCCTTTTCCCGGGTCCTTTGTCTTCTATACTTTTTCCATTCTCTAGCACACTTAGTTTTGACCTCTCTGTACCTTTATAATATAATAATAATATAATAATATCTTTATTTACTACCAGTACCTGACACAACTTATACAGACCATAATAATAATAATAATAAAAATAATAATAATAATAATAATAATAATAATAATAATAATAATAATAATAATAATATTTATTACTACCAGTACCTGACACAACTTATACAGACCATAGCTGACACCTATGACATACTACTATATAGAAAGTTCCTTGTTATGTACAGCATTTCCTGCAAATTAAGTCAGTTTTGTCCCAGGATGCCACCCACACCAGTCACCTAACACCCAGGATGCGACCCACACCAGTCCACTAACACCCAGGATGCCACCCACACCAGTCCACTAACACCCAGGATGCCACCCACACCAGTCCACTAACACCCAGGATGCGACCCACACCAGTCCACTAACACCCAGGATGCCACCCACACCAGTCTACTAACACCCAGGTACCTATTTTACTGATGGGTGAACATAGACAACAGGTGTAAGGAAACACGTCCAATGTTTTCACCCTTGCTGGGAATCAAACCCGGACCCTTACCGTGTGAAGCGAGAGCTCTTGCCAGCAAGGGCTCTTTCTGGTCATACCATTGATGTGTGTATGTATTCACCTAATTGTACTGGCCTAATTGTACTCATCTACCTGTGGTTGCAGGAGTCGAGTCATAGTTCCTGTCCCCGCTTCTTCACTGGATGTTGGACCAGGAGCTTTACCATACCACTTCCTAAGTGTGTGTGTGTGTGTGTGTGTGTGTGTGTGTGTGTGTGTGCACTGTGCACTCACTTAATTGTCGATTCATAGCTCCTGGCCCCGTATGTGTGTGTAGCAATTTTTCTAGCATCTCCCACATATCTACCACACATCTCCCACCATCTCCCACACATCTCCCAGCAACCGTCACATCTCCCAGCATCCCTCACATCTCCCGTCATCTTCCACACATCTCCCAGCATCCCACACATCTCCCAGCATCCCACACATCTCCCAGCATCCCACACATCTTCCAGCATCCCACACATATCCCAGCATCCCACACATCTCCCAGTATCCCACACATCTCCCAGCATCCCACACATCTCCCAGCATCCCTCACATCTCCCTTCATCTTCCACACATCTCCCAGCATCCCACACATATCCCAGCAACCGTCACATCTTCCAGCATCCCTCACATCTCCCGTCATCTTCCACACATCTCCCAGCATCCCACACATCTCCCAGCATCCCACACATCTCCCTCCCACACATATCCCAGCATCCCACACATCTCCCAGCATCCCACACATTTCCCAGCATCCCACACATCTCCCAACATCCCACACATCTCCCAGCATCCCACACATATCCCAGCATCCCACACATCTCCCAGCATCCCACACATTTACCAGCATCCCACACATATCCCAGCATCCCACACATCTCCCAGCATCCCACACATTTCCCAGCATCCCACACATCTCCCAACATCCCACACATCTCCCAGCATCCCACACATCTCCCACATCTTCCACATCTCCCACACATCATTGACAACAATGCTCTCGTCTCAGTCATAGACATAATGATATTAATCTTAATTCTGTCTGCGGTGCTGCCGACAGAATTTTTTAATACCAATTTTTGTGGCTTAACGCTTTGAGAAATTTTCTGTGTAGTGGAGGAAGGAGGAAGAGGGAGAATAAAGGCAGGAGAAGGAAGAGGGGGTGAAGGAGGGAGGAGGAGACGCAGGGGGCGCTGCGGAAGGGTAGAGGAAGAATAAAGCAGAAGGAAGGGGTGGTGAAGGAGGGAGGAGGAGGAGACGCAGGGGGCGCTGACGGAGGGGTAGAGAAGGAATAAACACAGAAGAAGGAAGAGGAGGTGAAAGAGAAAACAGATAACAAAGGAAGATTGAATAAAGACCGGGAAGATGGCACACATGGTGAACTAAGAATGAAAAACAAGAAGAAATTATAACCAAAATTTAGAGACGAAGCAAGGAGATGAATAAAGATAGGAAAATGTATTAGAAACGATAATTGGTGACAATATCGACAACCTGATCAATAATACACGAAACAACACGAAGGATAAACGGCTCAGAGAACCGACAAGATAATAACTTATACAGACCATAATAATAATAATAATAATAATAATAATAATAATAATAATAATAATAATAATAATAATAATAATAATAATAATAATAATAATAATAATAATAATAATAATAATAACTTAAAAACCAGTACCTGATATAACTTATACAGACCATAGCTGACACCTATGACATACTACTGTATAGAAAGTTCCTTGTTATGTACAGCATTTCTCGAAAATTAGGTCAGTTTTGTGCCTAGGATGCCACCCACACCAGTCCACTAACACCCAGGATGCCACCCACACCAGTCCACTAACACCCAGGATGCCACCCACACCAGTCACCTAACACCCAGGATGCCACCCACACCAGTCACCTAACACCCAGGATGCCACCCACACCAGTCCACTAACACCCAGGATGCCACCCACACCAGTCACCTAACACCCAGGATGCCACCCACACCAGTCCACTAACACCCAGGATGCCACCCACACCAGTCACCTAACACCCAGGATGCCACCCACACCAGTCCACTAACAACCAGGATGCCACCCACACCAGTCCACTAACACCCAGGATGCCACCCACACCAGTCCACTAACACCCAGGATGCCACCCACACCAGTCACCTAACACCCAGGTACCTATTTTGCTGATGGGTGAGCATGGGCAACCGGTGTAAGGAAACACGTCCAATGTTTCTACCCTCGTCGGGAATCGAACCAGATCATCATCGTGTGAAGCGAGAGCCTTAGCCACCAGGTCACGGGGCCTGGTGGCCCCCGTGGGGAAGGGGTAAGCCAGTGGAAGGCCTCGGTCAGATGACCAAAAGCTTCAAGACTACACTGCCCCTCACCAACTCCAAAACTGAGGGACTAATCACCTAATCTTTCGTCTATAGTTCCACAGTTTTCAAGTTAACCTGCCTAGTTTGGACCAGTAGGCCTACTGCAGTGCTCCTCCTTATTCTTATTCATCAGAGGATAATAGGTATGCAAGAGAGAGAGAGAACAGACGGTGATAACGGGAGAGAAGTTCTCCGAATAACTCAAGGGGAAGGAAGAGGGTAATAACTAGGGTGGAAGGAAGTAGGGAAATATTCCCCCCAGGGACCTGCTTGCTAGGGGAGGCTCAAGCTAGACGTTTCGCCAACTAGTGACTTCTTCAGTCCAATACAAAGAACGGTGGAAGATGAAGGGGAGTTTGGGGTGATCAGTCCCTCAACCTGGCGGCCAGCTGCAGTGTTCCTTTTTCCTTATGTTCTTAATGATGATAATAATAATAATAATAATAATAATAATAATAATAATAATAATAATAATAATAATAATAATAATAATAATAATAATAATAATAATAATAATAATGTTTATTTCTAGCAGTACATGATACAACTTATACAGACCATAGCTGACAACTATGACATACAGTTAGGTTTCTCCTCCAGGCTGAGGGACTGACCACCTCAGAACTACGTCTTCAAGGTTGATGGACTGATGACATCGTCTTCACATCTCTACTGCTTCTGCTGCCTCCTCTGTACTCGACTGAAGAAGCGGAATGTTTCGGAATAAAGATACCTAACTGTTGCACATGTGTCTTATGTACATAATTCCTTGCAATGATTGCAACCCATGATGCGTGAGTGAGACATCCAGGGACCCAAAAACACATACTACGGAACACCAGTACGCAGGCAGGTCAGGCGAGTTAATTAAGGAGCTGTCTTTAAGACCCCTGGTTGTCTTCAAGACTGCTAGCTGTCTTTAAGACCCCTGGTTGTCTTCAAGACTGATAGCTGTCTTTAAGACCCCTGGTTGTCTTCAAGACTGCTAGCTGTCTTTAAGACCCCTGGTTGTCTTCAAGACTGCTAGCTGTCTTTAAGACCCCTGGTTGTCTTCAAGACTGCTAGCTGTCTTTAAGACCCCTGGTTGTCTTCAAGACTGCTAGCTGTCTTTAAGACCCCTGGTTGTCTTCAAGACTGCTAGCTGTCTTTAAGACCCCTGGTTGTCTTCAAGACTGCTAGCTGTCTTTAAGACCACTGGTTGTCTTCAAGACTGCTAGCTGTCTTTAAGACCCCTGGTTGTCTTCAAGACTGCTAGCTGTCTTTAAGACCCCTGGTTGTCTTCAAGACTGCTAGCTGTCTTTAAGACCCCTGGTTGTCTTCAAGACTGCTAGCTGTCTTTAAGACCCCTGGTTGTCTTCAAGACTGCTAGCTGTCTTTAAGACCCCTGGTTGTCTTCAAGACTGCTAGCTGTCTTTAAGACCCCTGGTTGTCTTCAAGACTGCTAGCTGTCTTTAAGACCCCTGGTTGTCTTCAAGACTGCTAGCTGTCTTTAAGACCCCTGGTTGTCTTCAAGACTGCTAACTGTCTTTAAGACCCCTGGTTGTCTTCAAGACTGCTAGCTGTCTTTAAGACCCCTGGTTGTCTTCAAGACTGCTAGCTGTCTTTAAGACCCCTGGTTGTCTTCAAGACTGCTAGCTGTCTTTAAGACCCCTGGTTGTCTTCAAGACTGCTAGCTGTCTTTAAGACCCCTGGTTGTCTTCAAGACTGCTAGCTGTCTTTAAGACCCCTGGTTGTCTTCAAGACTGCTAGCTGTCTTTAAGACCCCTGGTTGTCTTCAAGACTGCTAGCTGTCTTTAAGACCCCTGGTTGTCTTCAAGACTGCTAGCTGTCTTTAAGACCCCTGGTTGTCTTGAAGACTGCTAGCTGTCTTTAAGACCCCTGGTTGTCTTCAAGACTGCTAGCTGTCTTTAAGACCCCTGGTTGTCTTCAAGACTGCTAGCTGTCTTTAAGACCCCTGGTTGTCTTCAAGACTGCTAGCTGTCTTCAAGATCCCTGGTTGTCTTCAAGACTGCTAGCTGTCTTCAAGACCCCTGGTTGTCTTCAAGACTGCTAGCTGTCTTTCAAGACCCCTGGTTGTCTTCAAGACTGCTAGCTGTCTTCAAGACCCCTGGTTGTCTTCAAGACTGCTAGCTGTCTTTAAGACCCCTGGTTGTCTTGAAGACTGCTAGCTGTCTTTAAGACCCCTGGTTGTCTTCAAGACTGCTAGCTGTCTTTAAGACCCCTGGTTGTCTTCAAGACTGCTAGCTGTCTTTAAGACCCCTGGTTGTCTTCAAGACTGCAAGACTGCTAGCTGTCTTTCAAGACCCCTGGTTGTCTTCAAGACTGCTAGCTGTCTTTAAGACCCCTGGTTGTCTTCAAGACTGCTAGCTGTCTTTAAGACCCCTGGTTGTCTTCAAGACTGCTAGCTGTCTTTAAGGCCCCTGGTTGTCTTCAAGACTGCCTGCTGTCTTTAAGACCCCTGGTCTTCAAGACTGCTAGCTGTCTTCAAGACCCCTGGTTGTCTTCAAGACTGCTAGCTGTCTTCAAGACCCCTGGTTGTCTTCAAGACTGCTAGCTGTCTTCAAGACCCCTGGTTGTCTTCAAGACTGCTAGCTGTCTTTAAGACCTCTGGTTGTCTTCAAGACTGCTAGCTGTCTTTAAGACTCTTGGTTGTCTTCAAGAATCCTGGTTGTCTTCAAGACCCCTGGTTGTCTTCAAGATCCCTGGTTGTCTTCAAGACCCCTGGTTGTCTTCAAGATCCCTGGTTGTCTTCAAGATCCATGGTTGTCTTCAAGACCCATGGTTGTCTTCAAGACCCCTGGTTGTCTTCAAGACTGCTAGCTGTCTTTAAGACCCCTGGTTGTCTTCAAGACTGCTACCTGTCTTCAAGACCCCTGGTTGTCTTCAAGACCCCTGGTTGTCTTCAAGAGTCCTGGTTGTCTTCAAGACACCTGGTTGTCTTCAAGACCCCTGGTTGTCTTCAAGACCCCTTGTTGTCTTCAAGACCCCTGGTTGTCTTCAAGACCCCTGGTTGTCTTCAAGATCCCTGGTTGTCTTCAAGACCCCTGGTTGTCTTCAAGACCCCTGGTTGTCTTCAAGACTCCTGGTTGTCTTCAAGACTCCTGGTTGTCTTCAAGACTCCAGGTTGTCTTCAAGACTCCTGGTTGTCTTCAAGACCCCTGGTTGTCTTCAAGACCCCTGGTTGTCTTCAAGACCCCTGGTTGTCTTCAAGACTCCAGGTTGTCTTCAAGACTCCTGGTTGTCTTCAAGACTCCAGGTTGTCTTCAAGACTCCTGGTTGTCTTCAAGACCCCTGGTTGTCTTCAAGACCCCTGATTGTCTTCAAGATCCCTGGTTGTCTTCAAGACCCCTGGTTGTCTTCAAGACCCCTGGTTGTCTTCAAGACTCCAGGTTGTCTTCAAGACTCCTGGTTGTCTTCAAGACCCCTGGTTGTCTTCAAGACCCCTGGTTGTCTTCAAGACCCCTGGTTGTCTTCAAGATCCCTGGTTGTCTTCAAGACCCCTGGTTGTCTTCAAGACCCCTGGTTGTCTTCAAGACTCCTGGTTGTCTTCAAGACTCCTGGTTGTCTTCAAGACCCCTGGTTGTCTTCAAGACCCCAGGTTGTCTTCAAGACCCCTGGTTGTCTTCAAGACTCCTGGTTGTCTTCAAGACTCCTGGTTGTCTTCAAGACCCCTGGTTGTCTTCAAGACCCCTGGTTGTCTTCAAGACCCCTGGTTGTCTTCAAGACTCCTGGTTGTCTTCAAGACTCCTGGTTGTCTTCAAGACCCCTGGTTGTCTTCAAGACTCCTGGTTGTCTTCAAGACCCCTGGTTGTCTTCAAGACCCCTGGTTGTCTTCAAGACCCCTGGTTGTCTTCAAGATCCCTGGTTGTCTTCAAGACCCCTGGTTGTCTTCAAGACCCCTGGTTGTCTTCAAGATCCCTGGTTGTCTTCAAGACCCCTGGTTGTCTTCAAGACCCCTGGTTGTCTTCAAGATCCCTGGTTGTCTTCAAGACCCCTGGTTGTCTTCAAGACCCCTGGTTGTCTTCAAGACCCCTGGTTGTCTTCAAGACCCCTGGTTGTCTTCAAGACTCCTGGTTGTCTTCAAGACCCCTGGTTGTCTTCAAGACCCCTGGTTGTCTTCAAGACCCCTGGTTATCTTCAAGATCCCTGGTTGTCTTCAAGATCCCTGGTTGTTTTCAAGACCCCTGGTTGTCTTCAAGACCCCTGGTTGTCTTCAAGATCCCTGGTTGTCTTCAAGACCCCTGGTAATCTTCAAGACTCCTAGTTGTCTTCAAGACCCCTGGTTGTCTTCAAGACCCCTGGTTGTCTTCAAGACCCCTGGTTGTCTTCAAGACTCCTGGTTGTCTTCAAGACCCCTGGTTGTCTTCAAGACCCCTGGTTGTTTATCTGGAGTTTATCTGGAGAGAGTTCCGGGGGTCAACGCCCCCGCGGCCCGGTCTGTGACCAGGCCTCCTTAGGTCAGTGTCCCAGGATGCGACCCACACCAGTCGACTAACACCCAGGTACCCATTTTACTGATGGGGAACATAGACAACAGGTGGAAAGAAACACGTCCTATGTTTCTACTCTGGCTGGGAATCGAACCCAGGCCCTCACCGTGTGAAGCGAGAGCGTTAACCACCAGGCCACCAGAGCCTGTCTCAAAGACCCCTGGTTGTCTTCAAGACTCCAGGTTGTCTTCAAGACCCCTGGTTGTCTTCAAGACCCCTGGTTGTCTTCAAGATCCCTGGTTGTCTTCAAGACCCCTGGTTGTCTTCAAGACCCCTGGTTGTCTTCAAGATCCCTGGTTGTCTTCAAGACCCCTGGTTGTCTTCAAGACCCCTTGTTGTCTTCAAGACCCCTGGTTGTCTTCAAGACCCCTGGTTGTCTTCAAGACTCCTGGTTGTCTTCAAGACCCCTGGTTGTCTTCAAGACCCCTGGTTGTCTTCAAGACCCCTGGTTATCTTCAAGACCCCTGGTTGTCTTCAAGATCCCTGGTTGTCTTCAAGACCCCTGGTTGTCTTCAAGACCCCTGGTTGTCTTCAAGACCCCTGGTTGTCTTCAAGATCCCTGGTTGTCTTCAAGACCCCTGGTAGTCTTCAAGACTCCTAGTTGTCTTCAAGACCCCTGGTTGTCTTCAAGACCCCTGGTTGTCTTCAAGACCCCTGGTTGTCTTCAAGACCCCTGGTTGTCTTCAAGACCCCTGGTTGTCTCAAAGACCCCTGGTTGTCTTCAAGACTCCTGGTTGTCTTCAAGACCCCTGGTTGTCTTCAAGATCCCTGGTTGTCTTCAAGACCCCTGGTTGTCTTCAAGATCCCTGGTTGTCTTCAAGATCCCTGGTTGTCTTCAAGACCCCTGGTTGTCTTCAAGACCCCTGGTTGTCTTCAAGACCCCTGGTTGTCTTCAAGACCCCTGGTTGTCTTCAAGACTCCTGGTTGTCTTCAAGACCCCTGGTTGTCTTCAAGACCCCTGGTTGTCTTCAAGACCCCTGGTTGTCTTCAAGACCCCTGGTTGTCTTCAAGACCCCTGGTTGTCTTCAAGATCCCTGGTTGTCTTCAAGACCCCTTGTTGTCTTCAAGACCCCTGGTTGTCTTGAAGACCCCTGGTTGTCTTCAAGACCCCTGGTTGTCTTGAAGACCCCTGGTTGTCTTCAAGACCCCTGGTTGTCTTCAAGACCCCTGGTTGTCTTCAAGACCCCTGGTTGTCTTGAAGACCCCTGGTTGTCTTCAAGACCCCTGGTTGTCTTCAAGACCCCTGGTTGTCTTGAAGACCCCTGGTTGTCTTCAAAACCCCTGGTTGTCTTCAAGACCCCTGGTTATCTTCAAGACCCCTGGTTGTCTTCAAGACCCCTGGCTGTCTTCAAGACCTCTGGTTGTCTTCAAGACCCCTGGCTGTCTTCAAGACCTCTGGTTGTCTTCAAGACCCCTGGTTGTCTTCAAGACCTCTGGTTGTCTTCAAGAGGGAGCTGGACGGACACAATACCGTCAAGATGAAAGTTAAGACACAGGTGCAACATCTGGGTGTCTTTACTGTAGACGTTTCGCCATCCAGTGGCTTTATCAGTACAGATTCTTGGACATAACTAGAAGACAGAAGAACTATATACAAAAGATGAGATAATCAGTCCCTCAGTCTTGGTGTTAGTGTTGAGAGCATCCTGGTGGTGGAGATTCTTGGTGTTAGTGTTGAGAGCATCCTGGTGGTGGAGATTCTTGGAGTTAGTGTTGAGAGCATCCTGGTGTTAGTGTTGAGAGCATCCTGGTGGTGGAGATTCTTGGAGTTAGTGTTGAGAGCATCCTGGTGGTGGAGATTCTTGGAGTTAGTGTTGAGAGCATCCTGGTGGTGGAGATTCTTGGAGTTAGTGTTGAGAGCATCCTGGTGGTGGAGATTCTTGGAGTTAGTGTTGAGAGCATCCTGGTGGTGGAGATTCTTGGAGTTAGTGTTGAGAGCATCCTGGTGGTGGAGATTCTTGGAGTTAGTGTTGAGAGCATCCTGGTGGTGGAGATTCTTGGAGTTAGTGTTGAGAGCATCCTGGTGGTGGAGATTCTTGGAGTTAGTGTTGAGAGCATCCTGGTGGTGGAGATTCTTGGAGTTAGTGTTGAGAGCATCCTGGTGGTGGAGATTCTTGGAGTTAGTGTTGAGAGCATCCTGGTGGTGGAGATTCTTGGAGTTAGTGTTGAGAGCATCCTGGTGGTGGAGATTCTTGGAGTTAGTGTTGAGAGCATCCTGGTGGTGGAGATTCTTGGAGTTAGTGTTGAGAGCATCCTGGTGGTGGAGATTCTTGGAGTTAGTGTTGAGAGCATCCTGGTGGTGGAGATTCTTGGAGTTAGTGTTGAGAGCATCCTGGTGGTGGAGATTCTTGGAGTTAGTGTTGAGAGCATCCTGGTGGTGGAGATTCTTGGAGTTAGTGTTGAGAGCATCCTGGTGGTGGAGATTCTTGGAGTTAGTGTTGAGAGCATCCTGGTGGTGGAGATTCTTGGAGTTAGTGTTGAGAGCATCCTGGTGGTGGAGATTCTTGGAGTTAGTGTTGAGAGCATCCTGGTGGTGGAGATTCTTGGAGTTAGTGTTGAGAACATCCTGGTGGTGGAGATTCTTGGAGTTAGTGTTGAGAGCATCCTGGTGGTGGAGATTCTTGGAGTTAGTGTTGAGAGCATCCTGGTGGTGGAGATTCTTGGAGTTAGTGTTGAGAACATCCTGGTGGTGGAGATTCTTGGAGTTAGTGTTGAGAGCATCCTGGTGGTGGAGATTCTTGGAGTTAGTGTTGAGAGCATCCTGGTGGTGGAGATTCTTGGAGTTAGTGTTGAGAACATCCTGGTGGTGGAGATTCTTGGAGTTAGTGTTGAGAACATCCTGGTGGTGGAGATTCTTGGAGTTAGTGTTGAGAGCATCCTGGTGGTGGAGATTCTTGGAGTTAGTGTTGAGAGCATCCTGGTGGTGGAGATTCTTGGAGTTAGTGTTGAGAGCATCCTGGTGGTGGAGATTCTTGGAGTTAGTGTTGAGAGCATCCTGGTGGTGGAGATTCTTGGAGTTAGTGTTGAGAGCATCCTGGTGGTGGAGATTCTTGGAGTTAGTGTTGAGAGCATCCTGGTGGTGGAGATTCTTGGAGTTAGTGTTGAGAGCATCCTGGTGGTGGAGATTCTTGGAGTTAGTGTTGAGAACATCCTGGTGGTGGAGATTCTTGGAGTTAGTGTTGAGAGCATCCTGGTGGTGGAGATTCTTGGAGTTAGTGTTGAGAGCATCCTGGTGGTGGAGATTCTTGGAGTTAGTGTTGAGAGCATCCTGGTGGTGGAGATTCTTGGAGTTAGTGTTGAGAGCATCCTGGTGGTGGAGATTCTTGGAGTTAGTGTTGAGAGCATCCTGGTGGTGGAGATTCTTGGAGTTAGTGTTGAGAGCATCCTGGTGGTGGAGATTCTTGGAGTTAGTGTTGAGAGCATCCTGGTGGTGGAGATTCTTGGAGTTAGTGTTGAGAGCATCCTGGTGGTGGAGATTCTTGGAGTTAGTGTTGAGAGCATCCTGGTGGTGGAGATTCTTGGAGTTAGTGTTGAGAGCATCCTGGTGGTGGAGATTCTTGGAGTTAGTGTTGAGAGCATCCTGGTGGTGGAGATTCTTGGAGTTAGTGTTGAGAGCATCCTGGTGGTGGAGATTCTTGGAGTTAGTGTTGAGAGCATCCTGGTGGTGGAGATTCTTGGAGTTAGTGTTGAGAGCATCCTGGTGGTGGAGATTCTTGGAGTTAGTGTTGAGAGCATCCTGGTGGTGGAGATTCTTGGAGTTAGTGTTGAGAGCATCCTGGTGGTGGAGATTCTTGGAGTTAGTGTTGAGAGCATCCTGGTGGTGGAGATTCTTGGAGTTAGTGTTGAGAGCATCCTGGTGGTGGAGATTCTTGGAGTTAGTGTTGAGAGCATCCTGGTGGTGGAGATTCTTGGAGTTAGTGTTGAGAGCATCCTGGTGGTGGAGATTCTTGGAGTTAGTGTTGAGAGCATCCTGGTGGTGGAGATTCTTGGAGTTAGTGTTGAGAGCATCCTGGTGGTGGAGATTCTTGGAGTTAGTGTTGAGAGCATCCTGGTGGTGGAGATTCTTGGAGTTAGTGTTGAGAGCATCCTGGTGGTGGAGATTCTTGGAGTTAGTGTTGAGAGCATCCTGGTGGTGGAGATTCTTGGAGTTAGTGTTGAGAGCATCCTGGTGGTGGAGATTCTTGGAGTTAGTGTTGAGAGCATCCTGGTGGTGGAGATTCTTGGAGTTAGTGTTGAGAGCATCCTGGTGGTGGAGATTCTTGGAGTTAGTGTTGAGAGCATCCTGGTGGTGGAGATTCTTGGTGTTAGTGTTGAGAGCATCCTGGTGGTGGAGATTCTTGGTGTTAGTGTTGAGAGCATCCTGGTGGTGGAGATTCTTGGAGTTAGTGTTGAGAGCATCCTGGTGGTGGAGATTCTTGGAGTTAGTGTTGAGAGCATCCTGGTGGTGGAGATTCTTGGAGTTAGTGTTGAGAGCATCCTGGTGGTGGAGATTCTTGGAGTTAGTGTTGAGAGCATCCTGGTGGTGGAGATTCTTGGAGTTAGTGTTGAGAGCATCCTGGTGGTGGAGATTCTTGGAGTTAGTGTTGAGAGCATCCTGGTGGTGGAGATTCTTGGAGTTAGTGTTGAGAGCATCCTGGTGGTGGAGATTCTTGGAGTTAGTGTTGAGAGCATCCTGGTGGTGGAGATTCTTGGAGTTAGTGTTGAGAACATCCTGGTGGTGGAGATTCTTGGAGTTAGTGTTGAGAACATCCTGGTGGTGGAGATTCTTGGAGTTAGTGTTGAGAGCATCCTGGTGGTGGAGATTCTTGGAGTTAGTGTTGAGAGCATCCTGGTGGTGGAGATTCTTGGAGTTAGTGTTGAGAGCATCCTGGTGGTGGAGATTCTTGGAGTTAGTGTTGAGAACATCCTGGTGGTGGAGATTCTTGGAGTTAGTGTTGAGAACATCCTGGTGGTGGAGATTCTTGGAGTTAGTGTTGAGAGCATCCTGGTGGTGGAGATTCTTGGAGTTAGTGTTGAGAGCATCCTGGTGGTGGAGATTCTTGGAGTTAGTGTTGAGAGCATCCTGGTGGTGGAGATTCTTGGAGTTAGTGTTGAGAGCATCCTGCTGGTGGAGATTCTTGGAGTTAGTGTTGAGAGCATCCTGGTGGTGGAGATTCTTGGAGTTAGTGTTGAGAGCATCCTGGTGGTGGAGATTCTTGGTGTTAGTGTTGAGAGCATCCTGGTGGTGGAGATTCTTGGTGTTAGTGTTGAGAGCATCCTGGTGGTGGAGATTCTTGGAGTTAGTGTTGAGAGCATCCTGGTGGTGGAGATTCTTGGAGTTAGTGTTGAGAGCATCCTGGTGGTGGAGATTCTTGGAGTTAGTGTTGAGAGCATCCTGGTGGTGGAGATTCTTGGAGTTAGTGTTGAGAGCATCCTGGTGGTGGAGATTCTTGGTGTTAGTGTTGAGAGCATCCTGGTGGTGGAGATTCTTGGTGTTAGTGTTGAGAGCATCCTGGTGGTGGAGATTCTTGGAGTTAGTGTTGAGAGCATCCTGGTGGTGGAGATTCTTGGAGTTAGTGTTGAGAGCATCCTGGTGGTGGAGATTCTTGGTGTTAGTGTTGAGAGCATCCTGGTGGTGGAGATTCTTGGTGTTAGTGTTGAGAGCATCCTGGTGGTGGAGATTCTTGGAAGTTGAAGACTCAGATGAATCAAAGGGATGTTAGGAAGTATTTCTTCAGTCATAGAGTTGTCAGGCCGTGGAATAGCCTAGAAGGTGACGTAGTGGAGGCAGGAACCATACATAGTTTTAAGGCGAGGTATGATAAAGCTCATGGGGCAGGGAGAGAGAGGACCTAGTAGGAATCAGTGAAGAGACGGGGCCAGGAGCTATGAATCGACCCCTGCAACCAATAATAGGTGAGTACAAATAGGTGAGTACACACACACACACACACAGTCATAGAGTTGTCAGCAAGTGGAATAGCCTAGCAAGTGAAGTAGTGGAGGCAGGAACCATA